>NC_139939.1:35674282-35686782 GCF_963454915.1 Gymnoscopelus microlampas
TGTGATTACTAGTTTTGCATTGTCTCTACTGTCTTCCTCCTGGAATATCCTAACACATCCAAAACGTGATCCTCCAGCAATTCTACATGTCTGTGATTTCAAGATCAGGCTATATTTATTGTGGTGCATGCTTTGCCAAGCATTGGCTCTCTAACTGCTGTAGAAGGGGCTCAACACTAACTTACGACAGCTTGGACTGAGTTGAATGGGCGCTGACATTAAGAAGGTCGTAATTTGTGGATTTTGGGGTATGGTTGTCACACTTATAAATGTATATTTTGGTGTCAATCTAACATGGGCTCGTTCCAGAAAATGTGCTTGCGTTGGTTTGTTCCGATATACATCCCATAAGCCGGAGGGATAGCAGCATTGTGATCCTCTAGCCTAGCAGGATGGTTAGCCCATACCCTGGAGGGATGATTGCTCTGTAATTATACACATAAAATGACATAGTTTATCAGTCACAGAATTGAAACATATTTCAGAATTGAGGTTCTTGGTCCGCTGTCAGCTCTAACATGAAATATGATGCTAATCGGCCGAGTAGTATACAAGATAGCTGCGGACAGACACACACAGGCCCACACAGGGCCGAATCCATGATATCCTGGCATAGATAAAAAAATGTTTTGCGTAGGTTTCCCTTCATCCTCACGCACAGACAGGCTTGGAATTAAAACCATGCAGGTAAAGAGAGAGATAGAGATCTTTTGGAAGGCTGGCAAATATCTCACTCTCAGGCAAAGCAAATGGGATTTATTTGACTACAAGTTATCATTTCTTTGTCACATTTCTTGCCCCATGGCGGCTGGTCAGGATATTGCATATTTTTGTTAACAACAAAAATGTACTTCTTGCTTCTTGGTTCTGTTGTCCTTTTGGAATTCACACACCTGTAGTGGCTCATTATATTTGGATGCATAATTATGTTTTAATTTTGAAGAGTTCAGACATTGTAGAGAAGCAGTGCTCAAAATGTCACGGTTGGCGTTGTTCTGGTGTCTGCATGTATTGAAAAGCATAGAATGGATTTGCAATAGGCTCTTTAGGGACCTTGCATTGGCATTACTCAGCAGTCCTTCATGTTATGCTTCACGAGAGGAAGTTAGTGAGGTCATTCCTGAGAGCGAGAAATTGGATGGTCTTGACCTGGTTGGAGAAAGAGAAAGACAGATAATAACAGTAACTAGAAAAGTGTGCTCATCTGAGCGCAGATCTCCGCCAGGCCGGTTTACCTACCCAGGGCCTGCAAACTATGTAAGGTAGTTGGAATTGTATATTATGAGATACACCTTGATCACATGACTTCAGAGAGAATGTGCACTGATTTGTGTGAGGTTTGGACAAATGTTGTAGGAGTTGTATCAAAATGTGTGTTTTGAAAGAAATGCTAAATGGTGGATAATCTACTCTGGGCACAAATGGATAGGGAGTTGTGTCACAAGCCAAGGAATCCAGGGAAAAAAAGGATTTGGACTGTACGACCTACGGTTCAAGAGTTATTGGCCAAAACGTGAAGGGTCCTGTTATAGTGCACCATTAGGCTGATTCGAAAAGTCAGGAGTATGCATGTCAAGTTTCATGCCAATCGGAACAACAGTGCTGAAGATAAGCTGTTCATAGACACACACACACACACACACACACACACAGGGATAGACGGACAGGGGTGAAAACTTTGTCTCCGGACTTTGGCCGGTCAGCCAGGCGGAGAAAAGAATCATCATAATCATCATCCTCATCATAAGACCTGCAATTTATATAGCGCTTACCAAGATACCCAAGGCTGCTTGACAAAACAACAAAACAAAAACTACTTTGTTAACACAAAATAACTTTATTAACTAGTTGTGTCCCTGACTCCAACACACATTTCTTCTATGGGAGACAAAATAAAGTGAACCTTGAACCTAAAAAGGGTAAAAAGAAAAAAACTAAGCAAAACAAGACAGTTCAAATTAAAAGGTAAAAAGGGAATTTGAATTAAATAGGGAATGCAAGTGTGAAGAGGTGGGTGTTGAGGGCAGTTTTAAACGAGGAGAGGGTGGAGTCAGCTTTGATGTGAGTTGGGAATTAGTTCCATAGGGAGGAGGCAGCGACTGAGAAGGCCCTGTCACACAGGTTCATTTGGATTGCAATCGGATTACTTTAAATCTGATCTGAATCAGAATAAGTTGCATTGGCCCAATATGACTGTACAATGTACGTACAAGGAAATTGACTTGGTGCTTCCTCAAACATTGACCTGGGATCAAATCCCACCACTCTATTCCTCCTGTGCCAGGGGGAACGGAAACGTAGAGTCATTATCATGACAGATAGATATTAAGATACATTATTTAAGAAAAGGAAAAGCAGAAGACAAAGTGTGTGTGTGCGTGTGCGTGTGCGTGTGCGTGTGCGTGTGCGTGCGCGTGCGCGTGCGTGGCGTGCGTGCGTGCGTGTGTGTGTGTGCGTGCGTGCGTGCGTGCGTGCGTGTGCGTGTGTGCATGCGTTCGAGCCTGAGAGAGAGAGTGAGAGAGAACAGTCATTTCTATAAATTAAAGGCACGGCACCTCTAAACAAACTCAGATGCCATAACCACTTACAGTAAGCCCTATGTCATACTTTGTGTCTCGAGGTGAAACTATTAATAACCGATCTACAGGCTTGAACTGTTGTGAGCTTGTAGATCATCTATTTGAGCTATTTTTTTTTATATTTCTGACAATTTTCGACGCCGGGTTATAAGTGGCTAAACCACATCCAGTCCATCGGTATTGACGGCTCTTTCACTGCACAGCTTCACGTTCACTCAGTTCCTCACATTCACACGTGGGAGCTGCCCAGCACAACCACAGCCTTCTATCGCTGGAGCAATTGGGACTTAAGTGCTTTGCTCAAGGGGACTTCAACAGCAGTCAGAGTGTTTGTCATCCTGTCTTCTTCTCCCACCCACACATTCTCCCCTCCGGGGAGTCAGACTGGTGACCTTATACAGTCACAAATCTGTTTCTTGAACCTCGGAAGGAGTGACATGAACTACTCTAGACAAAGGCATGAGACAGAGAGAGAGAGACGGGTCAGATTCTCCAGTAGCTGTGTGTGCCAGCCAGGCCACAGTGGGCTGTGTGGTCTGACAGTCTACCAGCCTGGATGTGACCAGAGGAGGTCAGCTTAGCCGCACTTGCCATATCACATTACTTTGCTGCCATTCCCCTCTCCAACCATTAAAGAGATGGAAACACTAACTCTCTGTCTGTGTGTGTGTGTGTGTGCGTGCGTGCGTGCGCGCGTGCGTGCGTCTATGTCTGCCCTGCAAAGGCAAACAGTCCTAATTACCTTTTGTCTACTTTAAAGGTCAGAGATCATGGAGGAGTTTAGATTTCCTATCAATGAGAATTCTATCATTAATGGATACTAAACGATATCAATATCCACTTCTGAGATCAATGGAGGTCGTCTTGTTTTAGTTCCACTGCCCACAGAGTGGCTGCTCTGTGAAATCCTGAGTGTTAATTTAACTCTGAGAGAGTGCAAATGTAACAGATAACACTAGCTCCAATGACTGGATGGATGGATGGATGGATGGATGAATGGATGAATGGATGAATGGATGAATGGATGAATGGATGAATGGATGAATGGATGGATGGATGAATGGATGGATGGAGGAAGGAAATGACAGACTAGACGAACTAGAAGAAAAATAGAAGACAAATGCATGCATACATATAGCTTATGTACAGCAGGGTCACTTGAAAACACAATGGTACTAGTACATGGTGCATCTGGGTTCAATGTGTATGCAAGGACACTGTGTTTTTGTAGGCGTGTGTGTGTGTGTGTGTGTGTGTGTGTGTGTGTGTGTGTGTGTGTGTGTGTGTGTGTGTGTGTGTGTGTGTGTGTGTGTGTTTGTGTGTGTGTGTGTGTGTGTGTCCGTGTGTAGTGTGACAGAGAGAGAGAGTGAGTCTGTGTGTGTGTGGTTGTGCGTGCTCACATACTGTACATACAAGTGTGTTTGCTTGTGTGTATTTGTGTATGTGTTTTCAATCTCTGTGCAGAGCCCCGTGGTAGGAAGGCAAACGGTGCCACCTCAGCCGTTAAACCGGGGAGCACAGAGGAGGGGGTCGGGGGAGGAGGGAGAGAGAGAGAGAGTTTGTCTTCAGAAGCGGCCTCAGCTATCTTGCGGTCAGATTGCATACTTAATAAACGTGGTCATGGAAATTTCCAAACAAGACGCAGTGTGACCGTACTCTCGTGTGCTCCACTTTTCTTTTCTTTTTTTAAACTTTCATTATTGTTCTCTCTCTCTCTCTCTCTCTCTCTTTCTCTCTCTCTCTCTCTCTCTGCTGTTTCAACTTTAGTCTTTCATGGTTTTGTCTCCTTTTTTCCATCCTTTTTTTTGGGGTTTGTCGTTTTCCATCTTAAAAGTTGAGCAGTTTGTGGTCAATGTTTGTAGGCTTATTTAGAGAGCACTTGCCTTTGTCAGCTTAAGTAACATTGTTTGAGACTGAGCCGTGGGATTTAGCTGATACTGTTCTTTTGTGTGTGGATGAGCCTAAAGCCTCATATGTAAGACCGTGTCGCTCACCCAAAATAACTGAGATTCAAGAGAGAAACGTGACACATTGCGTCACTTTTTTTTTCTTGTCGTGAATGTCAATTATTTTCAGCGAGTGACAAAGCTATATGACGGTATAAATATAGTCTTAACTTTAAAAGCCATACTTATAGTGATGTTTTTTTTACCACTATCCCCTATCACCCCTATTCTGGGGGGCAACATTCGTCAGAAATAGCAGATCTGCATGCTCACAGCGGGTGACGTTGCACAACGCAATGTAAGCATGTAGATTGGCTATTTTCACCAAAGGAGAAAAAGCCCAGACAACCTGGTCAACTAAGTAATAGTTTACAAAGTATAGAGGTTTTAAGTGGTTAAAGACTATACAGTATTTCTCTTTTACAAGCAAAGTGCAATTGAGAATGACAGGAAAGAGAGCAGATGACTTGAACACAAGTCACAAGCTGGATGTGAGCCCATATCACAACATCTGGTACACACACATTTATCCACCAGAGTAACCTGCAGTTTATCATATTAATATTTGTCAAGTCTAATGCAAAACCTAAGGCTGCACCATGCCAAAGGAAAGCCAAACCCATACATTTTTAACCCATTAAGACCTGAGGCCGATTCTACAAATGTCTTATGAACAGATTTATGAAAAACTTATGTTGCTATATCAGTGGTGCTCAAACTTTTCATGTCAAGGACCCCCAGGGACCCCAGAAGCAAAGATTTGAGTTAAAAAATACACTTTATATATATATATATATATATATATATATATATATATATATATATATATATATATATATATATTCAAAGATTAGCAAAAATGTTCATGTTTTTTCAAAAATAGCATATATAACTAATTGTACCTGCTATTTTTAGTCAAAGTAGCCAAGTATAGCCAAAGTATAAAATAATGCTTTTTACCTGAAATCAAAAATTACACAGATGTTTTAATGGGTTAAAGGCAAGTGGACAGTGCATTCCCAGTTTTATCTGAGATTAAACTACTTAATCACAAAAAAAATCTACATAAAAAAAAAAAAATCCAAACATTTAATCATTATTTTATTGTCACCTATAATGACATGCCCAAAATTGGGAAGCCAGGGTTAAAGTGATTTTAAGAGGTTATTGCCATATCGACCTCTGTTGAGTTTGTCCCGCTGTGCTCAGGGTATAAACACATGGCTTCAGCTACAACATACTGGACATATATGGACCCATCATAATACCTGTTATTATGCACAGCAGTGGCTCTCAAAGTGTTGTCTAGGGGTCCTTGAGGGGGTTGCAGGGCGTCCGTCCGTCCGTCCGTCCCCCCCGGCTAAATGATTTATAGTCAAGAACCAAATGAACCCTTATCGCTCTGTAACTCAGAGAGTGTACAAATGGAACACGACGGTTCCATTTGTACACTCTCTTAGTAATGGAGGTCCATGGCCTAATGCAGTGGTTCTCAAATATTTTCATGTCAAGGACCCCCAAATTGCTATGCATTTGGCCGCGGACTCCCATCTGAAAATGTTTTGTGTCAGGGACACCCCCAGAAGAGAAGATTTATGTAAAAAGAAGAAAATCTAAATTATTCAAAAGTTTCCAAACATTTTCGACATTTTTCAATAACTTTAAAAAATAGCAGATGGTCAAGCTGTGAGCTTGAAGATCTGCTATTTTTGAATAGCCAACATATAAATGGATAAAGTGGTTAAAATGATTGTCATGCTATATTAACTACCTTTGCTGGGGACTCCCTGGAACCCCCCCCAAGGACCCCTGGGGGTCCCCGGACCCCACCTTGAGAACCACTGGCCTAATGTATACCAAACTGTGGGGTCCTTGAGATTAAAACCTCTGATGTACAGCAATAGAATACACAGAGCAGTCAGTCAAAGCCTGGTACCAGACCGGTGTGTAGAGTGCTAATAGCACTGCAAAAGGAAAAAAAAAACCTCTAGGGAAACTAATTACATTTATGACTTGGAATGGTTCTGACAGTTCTTCAGTGGACTGTTCTTTAGAGCCTATTAGATTAAGAGATGATGCTTATTATTACAAAGAATAGAAAGTAAGAAAGTAAGTTCTCAATCGCCCTCTCAGTCCCCAGTAAGAATAGTTTTTAATTAATAGTGTTTACTTGAGCACAAGAATAGAAAATGTCACACAGCAACAAGCAGGCTAAAATATGCCGTTCTTATTCTTACTGAACATGACAGTATGAAAGAATTCTCTCGCACTCTGTCTCGCTCACTTGTTTACATTCCAGAGTCATGTTCAACACAGAACGATCCTCCCCCTTCTTGTGTGGGCTGTCAGTGTGTGTGTGTGTGTATGTGTGTGCTCACGTGCACGCACGCACGCACGCACGCACGCACGCACACACGCACACACACACACACACACACACACACACACACACACACACACACACACACACACACACACACACACACACACTACATGTGCAATTGTGCATGTGCATGTACTGTGGCATGCACCTCGACATGTGTTTGATGTAAACACTGGTCGGTGTGTGGCAATGTGTTCTGTGTATTCATAAAACAAGTACAGTAGATTCAATAAGTGTATGTGCTACTCCAAAGTAAAAGAAAAAAAAGGAAAAAAGTAGAATATATTTGTTTGTAATGCTTTTACATCCCATAAGCCACAAGTCACTATACTAAGTATACTGTATAACACACTCATTTGACAGCTATACTGTATGTTCTCAGCAGCAGCCTTCTCCAGTGATGGATCATTCTTTATTTCTTCCCACTTCCCTCATGTCACAGTGCTGTATTTATCGGCACACTAAACCTTCTCATGATGAACATTGTTAGCAGGACATATTCAAACTATTATGTTGCATTATTAGCTGAGAAGACAAACGACTTATAGTGCAGTGTAGTTTGTAGTTGTTCTGGAATATGGCCTGAGGTTGTGTGCACAATAAATCATCTGCGCACAAAAAAAATGCTTCTTTAAAAATAGACCTGACTCTGACCTACCTAGACCAAACATACGCCAGACAACCTCCCTTCTACTTCCATCTCTTCTTGTCTCTATTACTCATCCCTTCTTTTCAACCCCGTCTATTCTCCCTTCATACTCTTTCGCTCCGCACTATTTCCTCATCCTTCCTTCACCCCCCCCCCCCCTTCCTCTCTCTGACTCTGATTGCTAGCGTATGTTGCCTGGCTTTGGTAGATGAGGGGAGGAGTGGTGGTAAGTGCTGTAGAGAAACAGTGAGAGAGAGAGAGGGGGGAGAAATAGGGGGGGAGAGAGAGAGGGAGGGAGGGAGGGAGAGAGAGAGAGAGAGAGAGAGAGAGAGAGAGAGAGAGAGAGAGAGAGAGAGAGAGAGAGAGAGAGAGAGAGGAGAGAGAGAGAGAGAGAGAGAGAGAGAGAGAGAGAGAGAGAGGGGGAGAGAGGGGGAGAGAGGGAGAGAAGGGGGGAAGGGACTGTGCCCTCTCATGCAGAGAGTCACATGGTGTCCCTGATTGGAGAGAAAATGAGTAAAGACTGCAGGCTGGCTGAAATGGCAACAGAGCATACACACAAAGACTAGGCTGTTTAGACACATACTTACACAACAAGACAGGAGAGGAGAGGAGAGGAGAGGAGAGGAGAGGGACATACGGGTGGTAGAGAAACAGACAGAGGGATGGAGAGGTGTAGGGACAATGCTGAGAGAAAGGGGGAGATAGGGGGAGAATGCGGTTGCAGAAAGGCAGAGCGAGACGTGGATTAAGGGATAGAATGAGAATAAAGGTGAGGATGACAAAATGGGAGAAAAGAGATGTGACAGGAAAAGCAAAGAGCAAGGGGGAGAGAGAGAGAGAGAGAGACAGAGAGAGAGAGAGAGAGAGAGAGAGAGAGAGAGAGAGAGAGAGAGAGAGAGAGAGAGAGAGAGATAAACGAACACTTATGAGCAGAAAAAGTGGGTGGGAGAGAGACAGAAAGAATGTGGGATCAGACTGAGAGAGGTAAGAGAGAGAGAGAGAGAGAGAGAGAGAGAGAGACAGAGAGAGAGAGAGAGAGAGAGAGAGAGAGAGAGAGAGAGAGAGAGAGAGAGAGAGAGAGAGAGAGAGAGCGAGCGAGCGAGCGAGCGAGAGAGAGAGAGAGAGAGAGAGATCAGACCGTGTTGTGCTGTGTGTTTTCTGCCAGGCTGAGCTGTGATGTGATTGGCTGAAGGGGGTGGGGGGTTTGAGGGGGAACCAGACCTGACTCTGAGATCAGAGACAGACAAAATGGCTTCCAGAGAACAGAGAGAACAGGCATCAGGGCACTGCTGTCATCTCCACCTCACACCCAGACGGCAACTGACACCACCACTCCCAGACGCGCACGACACTCGCGCGCGCATACAGTTGAGCATGTCACACAGCACATCATTTAGTGGTAAACCAAAGCCACCACAGTACAACCGCAATAATAATAATGATAATGATAAACATTATTATAATTATAATAATGTGGTGGTGATGATGATTATGATTATTATTATTATACAAGCACAACAGAAACATCTCACACAAGCGCAGGCACGAAACTTTTTGTGTAAAAACTGCCATACATCAAAGTAATAGCAAAACATGATAGGTGAGGAAAGCTTATAATAACAACGTCCTTGCCCATAAACCACAAACAATTATCTCGCCCCTAGGCTCTAATTATCTAATTGTATAGTTATTTTTAATCAATTGTTCATAATTCGGTTGTTTGGACTCGGAGCCATGTTTGATTTTAGTCCCTTTATTCTTTGTGCTTTCTACCATATGTGACGCACTTCCCTGCTGAAGTGCCCTTGTTGCGTCTGTGTTCTGTTCGCATGCCAGAGAAATCCTTTAGAGGAACTCACCCGGCGCGTGAGAAAATACAACAGGATGGAAACAAAAACAGTGACAAGTTTCAGCCACAGGAGGGCGCCGCTAGAACAGTTTAACTTCATTCAGTGAACATAATATAAACATGCCAGGGATACATAACGGAGATAATAAAGAAACTTAACATTAATAGGACACAAAACAAAAAAACAAATAATTACATTGACTTTTTATTGCTGGACAAAGATATTTATTCTCTTGCTATTTAAAAAAAAAAAACACATTTTGTTTATGTCCCTTTGTTGTGGTGTTTCTATTGTATCTTTCAATTAATGTAATACTTTATTTAATATGTTCAAATTGAACCACTGTCCCTTCTTGCTGAACACTTGCTGAAGTTCAGATTTTAGTTGTCTTCTGTCTGTCTGTTTTGCAATTACTTCTGAAGTTCCTGCAATTCATTTCTGACTGGCTCATCAATTACAGCATAATTGACACTCTTTTGTGTAATGCATACATAATGAAACATTTATTGTAAGTGTTAACATTTGTACAGCATGTATCGTTACTCTTTCATTTATAGCCTTATTGTAGCACTATTAAATTGTTCATGCTTGATGGGGAGCCACATCAAGCTTTAGTACACATACAATACTTTTTTTCTGTTGTGTTCTGTGCCACTAGACTCACACAATAGATTCACAATATAAACTATAGATTGTGATAGATTCTATATATGTGGTGCTCTAAACCAGTGGTTCCCAAACTTTTTAGCTCAAGACCCAAAAGGGAAATTGGACCTTTGCCGGGGACCCAAACTAAAAAATAAATAACAGATCTACAAGCTCACAACGCATCGCTTTGGGCCGTGTTGTGAGCTTGTAGATCTGCTATTTTCACAACTTTTTTTTTTAACTTTTAAAAATCTTTTGAATTAATATATACATATTTTTAAATGTAGGAAACGTAAAAAAGAAGATATATACTCGCAACCCATACAAATTGGTCCACGACCCATGTTTGGGAAACAGTGCTCTAAAGTGAGGCAGTGTGTGCTGTATTGTTATGAGCTCAACTTATACTTCATCATACAATGGTGTCATTTGCCCAAAGGAACAGATTTTCAAGCTAATAAGTTATAACGTGTTGCATCAACACTGTTGTACTACAATGTATGAATTAGGCTTTAGTGGGTTGACTCTATGGATACAGCCAGGAAAACCTTGTGGGCACCTCAATGTTAAATTGGCAGTTTTTTCCTAAATGTAAAAAGATATATGCATGCTTTGGAAAATGGTTGGAAATAATGTAAAGCATACATGATTTTAACATGCACAGTATATCATTATCAGAAATAATAAACAAAATGTACCCTTCAACTTCTCGTTTATTTGTAGCAATTTGTAGCATTTGTAGAAATATTGGGCCTTAATGTATTATTTTTATAAATATATTTATAAAAACCCCAAAACCGATCACAGCACCCCGTCCAATGCACTCTTGCGCTGTCGGAGACCATTTGTAATGGGAACCTACAACGCATGTACAGTGAGAGAAGAAGCTAGATTGGTGAAACTAGCACACTGTGCCGAGGAACGGGGAGTGGAGATCCTGGGAATCCAGGAACACAGAAGAGTGCACACTGATGACCGGATCGTGTACTGCAGAGTGGAGAGATGCACGTTCATGACTGCATCTGCGTGGCGAAATGAGGCCCAGGCTGCAACAGGGGGCGTAGGGCTAATGCTGGGTTCTCTGGCGCGTAAGGCTCTCCGTCGGGTTTACCATCACACCGATAGGATCCATATCGCAGAGATCTCAGGCAACCCAGTAACAACAGTCATAGTCGTGTACTCACCCACCGTGGCACCATCTGACGAGGTGGAGAAGTTCTATGAGGACCTTGCAACAGCGGTCCGAGACGTACCAGCGCACAACTTCCTGGCAATCCTGGGTGACTTCAACGCAAGGATCGGACCAGAGGACGCACCCTTCCCATACCACGACTCTACCAACCGCAATGGCACATACCTCACTGCCCTTCTCATGAAACACGAGCTACTGGCAGCGAACACCATGTTACGGAAAAGAACAGGCAAGAGATGGACGTTCCAAGATCGAGCCACAGGTATGCTACGTCAGTTGGACTACATACTTGTGAGGCAAAAGTGGAGGAACTCCATCCTGAATGCTGAACCATACAGCACGTTCAGCTCTGTGGGCTCTGATCACCGCGTGGTCTCCATGAGGGTGCGACTGAGCCTCAGGATCCCCAAGCCAAGCCCCAAGATTCGGCATGACTGGAAGGCCTTCACGACCGACCCTGGCCTTCAAACCAGGTATACGGAGGAGGTTAGGAAGCACTTTCGGCAGCTGGATAAGGGAGCGGAGCCCAGCAGCGAATACAGGAGATTCGTTGTTGCGAATGAGGAGGCGACCAGGCTGTGTGTGCCTGTGCTGGACAGAGCCAGAACCTCCCTGCGGTCCAGACATCCGGAGGTCGTAGCGGCACGGGGCAGGGTGGAGGAAGCACGCCTCAACTTTGTACGTGGCCAACCGTGGAGAGACGTGGGGTACTGAACGAAGCCAAGCAGTTTCTCTTCAGTACTTACGACACCATGGGGGAGGGGAGGAACTGATGGAGAGTGTGCGTAGAGTGCAGGCAGCGCAGGGTGAAAGGCAGTATGGGGAGGCCTGGAGGGTCATCAATGATATGACTGGGAGGAAGAGGACAAAGGAGGGACAGGTCGAGGGACACAGCCCTGAGGAGAGGGTGACGACCTGGTTCAACCACTTCCAAAGGCTACTGGGCACAACAGCGGAAGGAGCTGAGGAAAATATACCAGCATTCCTCCAGAACCTGCACATCAATGATGGTCCCTTCACAGCCAGTGAGCTTGTCAGGGCGAAAGCCACAGTGAGGCAGGGCAAAAGTGCTGGGCTGGATGGCATACCCCCAGATGTCTTAAAGAACTGTGATCTCGATGACCTCATCCTAGAGTTTTGCAACCTTGCTCTACTGCACAACAAGCAGCCTGAAATATGGTCTCTCTCCAACATCATCCCGGTGCCTAAAGATGGAGACCTCTCAAAGCCAGACAACTACCGAGGCATCAGCC
>NC_139939.1:35694282-35756782 GCF_963454915.1 Gymnoscopelus microlampas
TATTAGAAGACTTTAGTCACTAGTTACTTTGTAGATTTGGATTATTATTACAAAACATACATGAACCACTTCAGCTATTTAAACTTTGGCTATTTGAAAATAGCCGATCTACAAACTCATAGCTCACAACGCGAGCTTGTAGATCTGCTATTTAAAAATAAAAATGATACATTTGAAAACTTGTGAAATGGGACATTCTGCATAATGAGTACTTTTGTTTCAAATCTTTTTTATTGTGAAGCACAGGTTATGTTTATACATTTCTGTTCAGACATGGATAGCTTCCTTTTTTTAAACAAAAAACAAACAGACATAAACACAAAACAGACAGCATAATGAGTACTTTTACTTGTGGTACTTTGAGTACAATTTGATGCCAACACTTTTGTCCTTTTACTCAAGTACATTTTGAATTCCAGACTTTTACTTGCAACAGAGTATAAATACATTGCAGTATCGATACTTTTACTTAAGTACAAAAAAAATGAGTACTTTTACCACCACTGGAGAGGAGAGGGCGCCCCTTCCAGCGACAGAGAGGAAGACAGGAGCAAAATGCATTGCGGAGGGAGGGGAGGAGGAGAGGAGAGGGAGAGGAGGGCCTACAGCTATTGTTCATGTCCTCTAGTGAACAAAGGGCTCATCGGGGTCCGTATGTAAACCCACAGCGGGCTGCAGTGAGTCTACTGACACAACAAGGCCTCCTCATGCGGGACAAAAACACAATAATAATCTCCGGGTTCTCCTATTCTTTCACCCCGCTCTCCTCCTCCACCGTGGAGACTAGTGGGAAGATCTTTTTAATTCCACTTCGGTGTGTAGTGGGACGTATTGGGGTTGTGCATCTCGACCAGCCAACCACCGCACAGTGGGCCTGACCACCGCTTTCTACGCAAGGAGCGTACACATACACACACACTACACACTCACTTACACACACACACCGTCTATCATCACGGATCTGTAAACATCAATCTTCTGATTGGGCTTCTTCTTTAAAGCAGGTAAAGGGACGGGTTTTCTGCACCGAAGGCGCCGGTTGATTCCCCCACGACTTTCGATAGGCATCACATGTGTGTTTGTTTACGATCCGTGGGTCTGTGTGGGTGTTATTTCAACCGCTTTTAGCTCTTTAAACATAGCTTTTAACGCCAGGATGTTAGCAACACAGCTAACACTGGGCTAACTACATACCAGTGGGGGCTATTGGGGATTGATGCTAACGTTAGCTTCTTCAGCTAGCGCTGTGGGCATCGGAGGGAGGCCCACAGGGCAAATATACAGTCAGCATTTTACAGGTTGTTTGTGTTATTGTTGATTAATCGCGTGTGTTTGTCTTCCGATGACAGTCGCGCCGTGATCGACGTTACCTCTGTGTTTCTCCATCATCACCACAGCCCCATCACCTGTTCTGTAGCTGCGTTAGCATGTAGCTAAGGGGGTTAGCATCATAAACTTGC
The DNA here is from genome assembly GCF_963454915.1 of Gymnoscopelus microlampas. NCBI lineage: Eukaryota > Metazoa > Chordata > Actinopteri > Myctophiformes > Myctophidae > Gymnoscopelus > Gymnoscopelus microlampas. The sequence goes on from NC_139939.1 coordinate 35,695,743, forward strand.
TAGCCATTGAAATTGCTATTGTGAGATATTGCTGTAGTGTTGTGGTGTCCTCCTCATACTTCGGCTTAACAGATCATCTTAATAATGCATAAATCATAATAATAACATAACAATCACAGCTCTCTTGAAATGTGAATGGTTGAGTGTTATGTGGTTGTCCCATTGGATGAGGGGATCCTCATAATCATGGTGGTGTAAACTGTAAATCTGTTTGGTACTAGTACAGGTCAGGACAGGTTGGTCTGACTGAGACTAGAGCTGAAGAGTTTGAGGCTGGTTTGGGGATCCATGGATCTCACATTAGGCTTAGTGCTTCTGTGATCAAAATAGATAAACACAGATATAGATGGGGAGAGATACACAAGTAGTTTATATTTACTACCTGATGATGTAAAAACACTATGAAACATGTGTGACTTTTTGGTTTGGTGCTTTTGCATGAGCAACTACTTGTATAGATGAATCTATATCTTTGGGAAATGTGCTATTATAATTTGAAGGATTTAAGCATATGTAGATTAAGATTTAAGTGACCCTTTAGGCCTCTGCTTTAGGGTTGGTGTTGTGTGTGTGTGATGGACAGATGGACAGATGTTGTTTGAGGACATATGCCAGGGTTGAGGAATTTTGGAAAGGGATCTCAAGTAGATTCACGGCTTCCCGTATGTGTTTGTTGTTGAGAGTATGTATGTGTAAGTGCGTGTGTATTATTCCTAATAGAGGAAGTGGGGTCTAGCTGATGTGATTGTGACGGCCTGTCATTAACCACCAGCAGGGAGCAAAGAGGAGCTAATGGAGCTCTCAACAACTAATGGACACCATCACCATTGATTGTTTATTTATTTATCTGCCCCCCTCCTTCCGCTTATTTCCCTTTGCTGATGATGCAGCCATTATTGCTTATGGCTCCCCCCAGTAAACAACTTTGTTTTTATCCTAAGTAAAGGGTACAGTATGCTTAAAATGAATGGCTCCACAGTGGCGCGGCCTTGCCGCTTGTTTGCTCGAACAAACTTAGTTTGTGTCTTTGCCCCATACTCTATAATTATGTAATGATTACATTAGCATAAAATAAGCAGACGGATGCTTTTATATCAAAGCGTGTTTTTGAATGTGTGGTTCTGTTGGCAAACAGATCCCTACACAGGCAGAGTTGGTACCACATTCAAATTGTGGAGCTAACCAAGTCTTGAAGAACCCATAACTTTGGCAGAAAAAGAGTCAAGACTATGGCATGGAATGATAATATTTACTATTAGGTCTGAACCTAGGACTTTAATGAACAATATTGACACAGTTTCTCTGAATACTACAACTACTACTTTAATCGCAATGTATTTAGTTGCCTCTCTATTGAGTCATCCTGCCATCCTGTCAACTCCATGCACATATTTTTGGCAAAGCTCATTATAGACAAGAAGCACTTGATCTAACATAACACTACATTAACATGTTGCAAATTTTAATGCTCATTATTGTTGAAACCAATGTCCTGATAATATATGGCACCTTTCTGAATCCATTAGTTCAGCAGCTGCTAAAGTTATTTGTTTCCTCTCCAATTCATCTATATAAGCAATGTCTTTGTGTGTGTGACGGGATTGTTTTTCCTTGATAGATAGATGGATAACTGAACCAAATTCCGTTCCACTGGCTTACTATAATCTAAAACTACTCCTAGTGCTAAAATACTACAATACTAAAATTACCACTAATTCAATCACAGTCAGTTCATAATGAGACAGAAATATTGCACAGCAAGGAGTCCTCAGCAGCATACAGGAGAAATAGCTTATTTTGAAGTGACTGTTAAGAGGGGGGGTTGTGATTCTTTTATGAGACCAAGCTTTGTGTGAATGTGTGTCCACGCAGTACACACACACACACACACACACACACACACACACACACACACACACACACACACACACACACACACACACACACACACACACACACACACACACATATGTGCATTTGTCTGAAGTTGAGTGAGTTATAACCCTTTTCACCCCACCCATGTCCCTTTGATGGAGAGATTTATGGTTATATTGTTTGTGGCTGGTTGACTGGCTGGATGTGTGTGAGCGTGTGCATGCCATGATGGGCACGTGTCTGTCCGAGCTTGGCCATGTAACTTTTGTATCCGTCTGGCCTTCTTAGCCTCTGTGCTGAGTGTAACCAACAAAAAATGCGTTTATAAAAGCTACTCTATAGAATTTGTTTATATTTACCTTCTGTCATTCAGTAGAATAAAGAGAGGCCATAGACTTCATCACTTTGCTGTAATGTCCTTAATTTAGTCACCACTCCTCTATTCATTATGCTACCAAGTTCTGATATCTCACCTGCAACTGAAAAATCTGTGTTTATTTCAAAATTGGATGGTAATTACAGAAAGATTGTAACCCAAAGGACTTCGAATTTCTGTATCCTGTCTGTGACACACATAGCACAGACACACACACACGTGTCATGTCAGTGAGATGTTTAATATGCAGAGACGAGACAGAGAAGGGACATTAATGAGGCGGGGCATCGCCAGGGCGACGGTAGAGGTCGTGACCTCATGGCCGCCACGCCTGGATGGCCTTTATGATAGAGCTGGCCAATTAGAGAAGAGCAGGGGGCGGCTGTGTTGTGTCTGTCTATGTAGTGGGCCTGTGTGTGTGTGTGTGTGTGTGTGTGTGTGTGTGTGTGTGTGTGTGTGTGTTTTGTATGTGAAAAAAAAAGTGTTGGGGCTTTTGGTATTCAGGACATAGAGCGTGACTTCATGTTCTTTATGGACATTTAAGTGGAGCAATGTGAGAGTGAAGCTGTCTTTCTGTTTAGCAGCAGACCATGTTAAAAAGGAGAACCCCCTCTATGTTCTCTCATTGTTTTTCTCCACCTTCATGCGAGTAGGCCAGACCAACGCTGCTGCTGACCAGTCACTGAGAGCAGCCAGCTGAAACTGGGCCACACTGGCCGGCTGCTAGGACCACATATGATACAAGGAAAAATTGCAGAACAGCAGGGCTACATTTACACAAGTGTCTTGTATCGGGAACACTGCATGTTCAATCCCAGCTCTATGCAAAGCCCCCTCTTTACATGACAAACAGCAGTGACCGCAGGATGACCCAGGGGTTACGGTTAGGGTTCCTTTCATTGAAAGGTCACAGGTTCGATGCTCAGTGCTCACACTAGTAAGTATGGCCAACAGTCCTGTTATATCCGTTAGTGCCCTTGTGCAAGATACTAGATTCAAGACAAGGGTTTTATTTGTCACTCACTCATACAGGTACAGCTCATACAGCTACATACAGAAGCAGCAAAATGTTGTGGCATTTTCTGCAAAAGTAATAATACTGGATGTAAGAAAAATAAGAGATACAATATAAATATTGTGTTGAAATAATAAATCACTAAATAAAAGTACCTAAAAGTTGACTGATCACGCAAGAATCAAGTTTAGCAAGCAAGACTAATGTGTGATCAAGTGTAAATTGGGTTTACAGCTTTGTGTCTTTTTGTCTCCCCATCTTTTTGTAAGCATACTCAGACAGGTTGCTAGCAATTTACAATTTAGGTGTTAGCGTACGTTTATCCAGAGCAACTTGTAAGTGCGAGATCGCGATAACCTAAGTAAGCATGAACTCTAGTCAATAAACAAGGTAAATAGTCATATAAGTAGAGTTAGGTAGAAAGCACAACAGATGCAAATGATTGAGTAACAAGGTGGAACTGAAATTGGAGAGATGCAGTCTTCACTGTGAGGAGAGTAAACATTTTTATACGTCAGCCTACCGTAATTCTTACTTCATCGTACGACCGTGTTGCTCCTTGAAGATGAACTTTTTTACTGCGAGTGACAATTGTATGTCATGGCTATAATTTCAAGTATGATTTGTTGCTCTGTTGCTTGTTCTCTGCTTATGTACAGCTTTTTTATTCATTGGCGTTTTCATCTTTTCTGCCTTGTTTATTCTTGTATACACTTATACTGCTTTTGAATACCCAAAGCTCTATATCGTTTTCTATTTGTGCCAATTCCACCCGAGCAATGAACTACAACTCGGTCCCTGCTGCTGCTAAGTAAAAGTCCCATGTGTTGGTCTGGGGATGGTGTAGAATAGATGGCTATATAGATAAACACATGTCTCCTCTGATACACATGGAGTCACCACCAGCTGCTTCGTTTCACCTGACAGGAGTTTTCACCGGGAGAGCGTAATGTGTGCAGAGGAATATGTTATTCTCCCAGTTCTGCTCCCTGCTAAACAGGCACTCCGACCAACCTGTAGGAGTCGCTAGTGCAGCAACAAAGAACACAAACCCCTGCCGGCTTCCCACCCACGAACACAGCCAATTGTGTGTGATGGAGCACCCGGCCAAGCCGGAGGAATTGAACCGTAGCGGGCGGGTACTTCACCCCTGTACCACCCAGGCGCCTATTGAAATGAGAATGTATTATTATTACAATGAATTGCTGGGAACTTGGGCACTGGCAGGCGCCTTCATTACTCTGAATGTTGAGTCTGCCCTTCCCTGTCCTCCACACTTAAAGTGTATTATACAGATGCCCTTGTTACAAGAGCCTCTGGATAGGAGTGTCAGCAGGGTACCGCTAATGTAAATGTAAAGTGTGATATGGTAATGAGGTGAATATTGAACCTGTCCTCTCTCTCACTCCTCCAGGCTGTTCGTCCAAGTCGTTCAAGCTGTACTCCCCCAAGGAGCCCCCCAACGGTAGCGCTTTCCCCCCCTTCCACCCGGGCACCATGCTGGACAGAGACGTGGGGTGAGTTTCAAACTCTGTTTGTCGCTGTGATGGAGTTGGTGTGTGTGTGTGTGTGTGTGTGTGTGTGTGTGTTTGTGTGTGTGTGTGTGTGTGTGTGTGTGTGTGTGTGTGTGTGTGCGCCCAACAGTGAATTTGGTGTATGTGCCTGAGTCATATGTAGTTGTGTGATCTACAAGCTTGTAGGATCTACAAGCTTGTAGATCTGATATTTTCAGCATGCGACATCCATACGCGACTAAGTATAAATTAGACATAAGCTGTAGAGATGCACTCATCCGAGTCGTCCTCTATGGTCCAATCTGTTGAGCAGGAAATGGAGCAACCAGGCTCTCTGGAAAGGAGTTGCCTTGTTACTGCTACATGCAGTCTGTATTGTTACGTTAGTAACACTGTCGCTTACACAACAGTGTTTATTGCTAGGACAGTTCACATCTTGATGCAGGGCCATACAATTAAATATAAATAACCACATGATACAGAAGATTTATTGTTTCAGCAGGCAGACTATTCTACAATTTTTCCTTTTTATTGAAATGTATGTATAGTACAGATTTTTTTTAGGCCTGCAGTACCTACTTAGCTTTTATGACTGGGAGCTGGGAGGGATCTGGCAGAGGATGTATATTTATCATGTATGCATTTTGTCATTTTCTGTGGGTACTTTATGACATACTCAGTCTTTATTTGCCCCAAGAGGGTGATATTCGATAACCCCTTGGGTTGATAACTTATATACCCTGAGGCCGCCTGATACGACCATAGCTGATCAATTAGTGGAAAGAAAAGGACCACCGTGCACTGAACTGTCACCATGAGCGAACTTGCTACGTATCTTAAAGTCAAGCTGTGATGGCTTTTTTGCTACCTTTTATTGATATTTCTTGGTAAAACAGAGGCTGGTGTCTCAGCCAATCACAGTCTCAGCTGACCATCCCTTCCCCTCATGATATGGGATCTAAATGCGACTACGTTGTCAGAGACTATGAGATGAGAGCAGTGCCGAATCATGTTTACTGTGTGTTCCTGCATTGCCCATTTCTCACCTTAAATGTTTTAAGATACATATTTTAAGTGTGCTGTTTAAAATGAGAACGTTTGTAATGCACTGTCCGGTCGTAATCTTGAATTAGATTCAGAACAGAGTAGCAGTCCTGTAGTGTCTCCGATGCTCTCCATTACGAATTAGCTGTGTGTAGAGGAACATTGAGTTATGGGAATCACACAGGTGAATGAAATAATGATTCACGATTTTATTGGTGGAATTTGGTTAGTTGATGATTATTCATGCGGACATGCTAATGTAATAATCACACATTGCAGTTTGACAGGAGCAATTAACCACTTAAACCCCAGCATCCGTATTGGGGGGAAAGCTTTTGCAGAAAATAGCAGATCGACAAGCTCGTCAAGCTTCCCCACAAACAGAAAACAGAAAACAGAAAATACACTAGCATAGAGCCCTGGGGGACTCCACTCAACTATATGGGGTTTAAGTGGTTAACATTAGATTTTTTTCCTTTCTGTTTTTGAATCTATTTTATATCTCCATTATGACCAGAGGTGTAATAGTGATATTTTTTTGGGGGCGAAACATATTTTTATGACGTCACACACACGCCACGCGCGCATCTTCCGCATTTTACTTTACCTTGAAGTAAGAAACATGTTTGTATAGGAAATGACTAGTTTTTAGCTTAGTTTTAGTCTTTTTAAACTAATACAAATAATTTAAGGAATGCCTTGAATTATAGGAGCTGAAACTAAAAGTTTGCTTTGAACAAGTATCTTTCTCTTCTTCGAGGGTGGCTGAGGCATTGTTGCGTGCAGATAGGACACTGGCAGCAGCGGCTACTGAAGCCATTCAGTGTTGCTTACTGTGTATGCGAGGAGTGAGGATGCATTTGCCCACTCACTTGTAAACCTGTTATGCAAAGTAGCCATTTGGGTACTTGACTGTGGCTCATGAATCGATGGGGGACGCGTTCTAGCGTGGATGCGTTATAGCGTGGACGAGCGTGTACATCCGTACCGAACCTGTGCGTGAAAAAAAGAATGCCCCCATGCCGTGGTGTCGCGTGAAGCGTCCAGTGCACCACTGATTTTGACCATGGACATGCTCTAAAAGTGTGAAAAACATATGTGTCTTTTCAACTCTATTTTAAGGAACTCATTGTGTCAAACATGGCCACCACGGTTGCTGTGTTGACCGAATGCAAGTTTTTTAAATCAAATTATCAACCATGAGTGCCACAGCGCTAATATATATTTGTCCAATAATTTCTTTCTCTTAGTTTAACAATTTCTCTCTGTGATTGTCGTTTGTCCAGTCCCACCCCGATGTACCCTCCCACCTACCTGGAGCCTGGAATAGGGTAAAACCACTTTACATTACTTTATTGTAGATTACTCTCCAGTGTCTTTTACTGAGGTGTGAACGGGGAAAGGCAATACCGCAAGAACAGATAAGGCTTAGGCAAATTGGGTTCTTATCTTACTGTCAAGAGAGAATTTTGCTTTTATCCAGGATAAGGCTGAAACTGGGGGAAGTAATGTTCTTAAAAGTGTTGAAATCACTACTGTTTGTTGAATTTGGCAAATGTCTTGAACGGAATAGTTTGGTTTCAGTAGATACTTGATCATGCAATATTGGCATGCCAAGAGGCACCTTTAATCCCAGCTTTGCCTTTCTACACAGAACCTAATAGAGCTATAGTAAAGCCTACCCAGTGTGCGCTTTACACATTGCATGCCAGCTTTTTGGAGCAGAGGTGTGACCTGTTACACAGCAGCGTCAGCATTTGAAAGCAGTTGATGGTACATTCTCTACGTTTACAACTATAGCCTGCACATTTTTTTTTTGCAAAATACCAACAGAAAATGGACTGATGAAATGAACTGACAACGTAGCAGACAGTAAAGCATTTTCCTTTTCCGAGCAGCATAATAGCTGTTTTTCCAAATAATAAGAGCATTTCTAAGTTGTATAACCCACTCAGTTCAAGTTGCTGTCAAAAAGCTAAGTGACGTGTGTGCTAGAGAGCGGGTGGGACATGTTATTATGTAATGTTGCATTGATGGAATAGGAAATATTTTTATTTTGGATACCTTTTTATTAAAGAGAAGCAGGGAGAGGTTCAAGGCAGAAAGGTGCGTAGGGCGGCCTTACACTACACACCCCTGTACCATCATGCTGGTTGTTCGCTCTACACAGACACAGGAGATTGTCTGCACAATCACATCTTGTACCTGTATTTAGGCCAAATGCTGGACATCAAGGCAAGAATAAGGAGAAGGTAAAACATCCACACATTGGTTTAAAGCACCCAAAACATATTTTATTAATGGCGCAACGTTTCGACCTCATAGGTATTCATCAGGTAAAACATTTTTTTGCCTGATGAAGACCTATAAGAACGAATTGCTTTAGAGTGTGCGAGTGAGCTTTAAACCAGTGTGCGGATGTTTTACCTTCTCCGCTCTACACAGACAGCCAGCAGATGTCGATTCAGCATTTTTACTGTCCCTGGCCGGTTCAAGATGGCATGAAAACGACTCACCATTTCTTCTCTGTACCTTTTTTATAGACAGAACAGAGTGGCAACGATCCTACCTTGTAAAGGATTATTATATTGCATTATGAATTATACTATATTATATATACTATATGTCATATTATATACATACTATATCACACAATAATATATGGATCATTACATTACATTTATTATCCCATAAATACCATATTATACTATATAAAATATACCAAGTTATGTTACATTATACTATGGGCTGCTCTTTGCCATCTTAACCCCAATAAAAATAATGATGTAATAATATGGTTTCTATATTCAATATTTTATGGATTATTATATTATTGCTCTTTATATTTGTATATACTCCAGTACCACATGTTATAGCACCAAGTAGATAATGTAAATGTCTGTATGTATATATGGGTAGGTGTGTATGTGGGCGTATGTATGTAGATGTGAAGGTATATGTGTATATGGATATAATATATGTCAGTATATGTATGTATGTATGTAAATAGTAGTGCCATGAGGCGTGCTGTTCTTTTCAAAAGGTAATATAGACCAGGGGTAGGGCCCGACAAGCTCAATGCTTCTCCCTATCCCTTTTTCGGGCACTTGGACAATGCTGCAGTAGCAGCAGCATGTGAATCACTGGCAATTGACCAAATGCTGTACCCTTTTTGTGTTATGTGTCCAATATCCGAAAATAAAAATGAACTGAACTGAACCTTGAACAGGCAGTATGGTATATAAGGAGCAATTCAATTAACCCCTTCATTTCCTTTTGTCTCCTTTTTTGTCATCCTTTCTATTCCTCCATCTACGGTATCCCAGCCGGCACACACCATACGGCAACCAGACAGACTACAGAATATTTGAGCTTAACAAACGGCTACAGAACTGGACAGAGGTACAAATACACATACACTTGCTCAGTTAGCGGTGGCTATCAGCATCAAACATTTTCAACACTGATTTGATTTTGATACTTAAAATTCAATTAATTTACTAGTGGTAAAACAATGTTTTTAATATCATATCATGCAACGTTCTCTCAGAATATTCCCATACACAAGAAGAAAGCTTGAAATCTCTTATCAATACCATTAAAGGTGACGCAACCACCAAAAAATGGGTGTCAACAGGGTATGTTTTGAATGAGTTTTAATGTCTTACTGTCTCTTTGTCTCTGTGTAGGAGTGTGACAACCTGTGGTGGGATGCCTTCACTACAGAATTCTTTGAAGATGACGCCATGTTGACCATCACATTCTGCCTGGAGGACGGGCCCAAACGCTACAGTAAGACACACACAGTTCTTCCACTGCTTGTACATAATTTACTGAATCCAGAGCGATTTACAGTAAGCAAGGAAAACACAAGGTAATACCAAATCAAATGCATAGAAATAGTAATCTAGGATCATAGGTAAACCAAGAACCTATCGTCAGTCTAAGCAGTATAATATAAAAACAAATCTATAATCTGTACATTGAAACTATACAGACTATAGGATGCCAGGTCTACAAATGACATGGCATCTGCTACGGTGGAGTCTGAAGAGGTGAGTCTTCAGACTACGGCGGAAGATTGGGAGTGAGTCTGCAGTTCTAACTGAAATGGGGAGTTCATTCCACAGTTTAGGAGCCAGAAAGGAAAGGAGTCGGGGACGTGTGGAACGTTGTGTTGAGATGTTTTAGGAAAGGTTCTGACAGCTTCCCTGTGTTAGCTGATCTGAGTGAGCGGGAGGGGTTGTTAAGAGGAAACCCTCACTCAACCCACCGCAAAACACCCGGAGCTGTTGCACCAACTCTGTGCAAGTTCTATCTTAAATTAGGGTGCAAAGTCCATGGTAAACAATATGTTGAAATGAGTTTGTTTGTTACTGAAGCAGTGTTGATGTTTGGTTGCACAACGCAGATCTCAGATTCATCGTAGCTATACTGCCGTGAAGTCTACACTAATCAAAATGTTGTTGCACAAAATAATTACATATTCTGTTTCTGTCTACTGATGCATTGTACATTACCGTCTTATTAAATCACACAAACAGAATGTAAACAGTTGGCGCGTATCAATCTGGGATAAGGTTGCTGCCTACTTTACTTAGTGCAAATTAGGGCGTTAATTAGAGCATGTTTCATTAACACTAACCAAATGAACGAAGTTAGTTGCCTCTCATAGTGTTTGTTGTGTTTTCAATCACCGTTTATTGTTTTCCAATGTAATGTTATTTTGTAAGCTACAACTTGTCGACAACCTAACAACCTGATCAATAATTGTCTCTTGGAGACATTTGTAGGGCAGGACTGAGACGAGAGCCCCATTTCTGTCCGTGTCATGTTGCAAGTCTGCTGCCAGTAGGCCAACATCATTTGTAATCTGTCACGGAGAACACATTGCTGATGCATTCTGTATAATTCACTCCTCCTCATCCTCCAAGACCCACCTTTCAAAAAGACTTGCCACCTCAAACCCTATTTTATGGATGACTTTACATCTACTAAGGACTAGGTGTACGATTTAAGTTGTAACTTATTCCTACGTTGGAACAGTTTCAACTAAGTGCAGCCCTTAAACTGATAGTTTCCAGTAAACTCTGACCAAATTCTAAAGTATGTTCAAACTAAGCTTTACTACTTAACCTGTTTGTCTTACATCTCTCTAAGCTGACAAGATTTTTTGTAACAGTATTGTTATTGAATTCCGTATTCTTATCTCTATGTATCAGTAAACACATCCAGTCCCTTCCTTCCTTGTTCCCCTCAGCTTCTCATACCCAATAAAGACAAGAAAACGACTCATTACAAATAACATTCTCTTCTCCCACTTCCTGTGTTCTCCCCTCGCAGCGATTGGCCGGACGTTGATTCCAAGGTATTTCCGGAGTATATTTGAAGGGGGTGCCACTGAGCTCTACTATGTGCTGAAACACCCCAAGGAGTCCTTCCACAACAACTTTGTCTCCCTTGACTGTGACCAGTGTACCATGGTCACCCAGAATGGCAAGCCCATGTTCACACAGGTGTGTACCACAGCATTTAGCAACAGACTGACCATTATCATTTTAGCCTCAGATAGGTACTCTATCTAACTCTATCTAAGGTTTTAGGATAACTGAATCCTAAAACCTCTGGAACGTGTCAAGCACATGAATACAGTATATAATTCATAAATAATGCTCGGACAAAATGTTTCCTACCATCATTATCCTGTAAATTGTATTGGTATCACAGAAGTATAACCTGTGTAATTGCTGTGTTGTTAGTATTCATAGTGTTGTAGCATGTTGATTGGAGTTGCGTTACATTTACACTATGTATGGAGCGTATAAAAGAGTTTCTGACCTCCAGAGATTAGCAGAAACTCAAGTGCACCGTGGGTACATGAATGCCTGAATTCGGTTATTAATTAGATGTGATTACAATCTGATCATCCATTGTTAATGTTATTGTCACGCCTAACTGGGGTCATGAATTTATTCTTTTTGACCTCTGCCCTTTTGCTCTGGCGTAGGTGTGTGTGGAGGGTCGCCTGTACCTGGAGTTCATGTTTGACGACATGATGAGGATAAAGACATGGCACTTCAGCATCAGACAGCATCGTGAACTCATCCCCCGCAGTATACTGGCCATGCACGTGAGTGGACATAACAGCAGTGTGTGTATGTGCGTATCTTATACATGTGTATCAACGTTTTGACCTGTGTTCTTTGACTGTTGTCTCAGGCCCAAGACCCCCAGATGTTGGACCAGCTGTCTAAAAACATCACCAGATGTGGCCTGTCCAACTCTACCCTCAACTACCTCCGAGTGAGTAACACACACACACACACACACACACACACACACACACACACACACACACACACACACACACACACACACACACACACACACACACACACACACACGTCATAGTACATACACCACCTTCACTCTCAACTATGTTTGGAATGCTCTGCCTGAGGATTTCAGGCTTGCCAAGTCATTGACGTCTATTAAATCACTTCTGAAAGGCCCTTTTATATGAAGGCCTTTACATGGTGCATATTTCTCATCTCTCTCTCTCTTTTGTCCTGGCTTATCTCCTTTTGTACTATTTTTACTTGTTTTTATTTGATATTAATGTATTAATTTGATCTCTTCCATGTTTTATGCTGCTGTAATTTCTATCTTGTTTTGTAAATTACTTAACCTTAACCTTGAAAAAGCGGTACACAAATACAGTAAAAGAAAGAACACAGAGTCACTTCAGATATAAGGTAGCAATCAAAAACACTGTTCTCACTCATGCTATTGGCTGTTTCTTCAATTTGGAAATTGTGATTGTCAGGAGACTCGTTATTCATTTGACCAATCTCAAAACCCATTAAAGATCTCGTCTCCGGACCCAAACTCAAAACTAACCTAAAGAAATGGTTGACCTTAAAATACAATTTGGCTTAGTTTAACACCTTTGAACACCTTGGTAGTATCCTCTGCCCCCTGCCCCACCCCACCTTTCTCTGTAATCATACATTTTGATGATTTTACCGATATGTATTGTATGTATCATATTACTGATGACTTGAGTACAATGGACCACAATGGAAACAAGTCCCTGGGGATTTTTGTGTTATCCTTTTAGCATAACCTTTGACAAAGTATAACATTTGCATTATTCACTAATAACAATGTCTTGTGTTTTTTGTCCCTCTTTCCAGCTGTGTGTGATTCTGGAGCCCATGCAGGAGCTCATGTCCAGACATAAGACGTATAGCCTGAGTCCCAGAGACTGCCTCAAGACCTGCCTTTTCCAGAAATGGCAGAGGATGGTGGCCCCACCAGGTGGGTGCACCTGCAAATTCACACACTTACACATGAACACTCACTCACCACACAGTAAGATACCCAATGGTAATTTAAATCTGAGTGTAGAAATGGAGTTCATTTGGGTAATTATTTTTGCTAACACTGATGATTTTACTGTGTCACTGTGTGTCTCTCGCTCGCTCGCTCTCTCTCTCTCTCTCTCTCTCTCTCTCTGACTCTTAATACAACCGTGCTGCTCACAAACTCCCTCCCTGAGCTCTCGCACAAACAACAAACACTGGTCCCCACCCTGTTGAGGTATTTCCTAACACCCCCCGTTCCCCCCTCCCTCCCTGTGCAGCTGAGCCCGCCAGACAGCCCGCCAACAAGAGACGGAAGCGTAAGATGTCTGGAGGCAGCACCATCAGTGGAGGAGGAGGCAACAACACCAACAGTAACAGCAAGAAGAAGAGTCCAGCCAGCGGCTTCCCCCTGTCCAGCCAGGTCCCTGTGAGTTATTCCAGCTCCACCTAGTGGCCGGACCCCAATATTATACCCCACCCCAATATTATACCCCACCCCAGAAAATGTCTTTGAAATCGGCACATTTTACAGTTTCATGCCTTTTTATGTGTGTTAAAGCAGACACTCTGGATGAGCTTAATTTGCTCCCTATCCATTTTTTGTAATACTGGTATGATGTAATAATAATTACTACATTATTATATACCGGTAGTAATATTACATCTATACTATGGAAGTATTACTAATAAGTACTGCATTATTGCTAACTTCAATGACAAGCAATTTTGTGACAATCCTACCGCTTCTGCCGATGTCAAAGTTTGTTTCCTTCACCCGACCTCTTGATTAATAATGGTTTGTCCCTTGTTGACAGGACGTAATGGTGGTTGGTGAGCCCACTCTGATGGGAGGGGAGTTTGGCGATGAGGACGAGCGTCTGATCACGCGGCTGGAAAACACACAGTTCGACGCGGCCAATGGCATCGACGACGAGGACAGCTTCAACAACTCGCCAGCACTGGGGGCCAACTCGCCCTGGAACAACAAGGCCCCCAGTAGCCAGGAGAGCAAGAGCGACAACCCCACCTCACAGGCATCGCAATAGAGCCCCAATAAAGTCAACCCCGCTCAAATACGGCAGGCATCGGAGCCCAGTGTTCCACAACCTCAACAACACACACTCCACTCTTAATTCCCAAACCACCTGAACCACCTATTCAAATATCAGGAGAGCGAGAGCCACACTCTCCCCTCACAGGCACAGCTTTAGAGCCCAGACTGAGTCCCTCAACCGTAACAAAACATCACACTCTTGTGTAGGCCTGTAAGTCACTCCTCAGCCCGGCCACGCACCCCTACACACATGTCCAGCAGCCCATCTCACGGGAAGCATTTGTCCAGGAACCAGAGTACAGATTTGGACAGGCATTGGAATGGAGCTCGTATAGAGGCCAACAACTCGGATACAGAACCCCCCCCCCCCACCTGAATGCACCAACCATCTGTTTGAATCCTGACTCTGCCCAGAACCACTTGTTTCACACCACTATCACTTCAGGGCTTAGATTGTGACAGGATTTCAGTCGCAATCCTGCGTTCTTCCAAACACGGGAACAGAATCTATTGGTAGTTCCATACCAGTGCCACATCAATAAAGCAAGCAAATGAGTGAGGAGAAATGAAATGGAGCTAATTAAGTGTGTGTGTGTGTGTGTGTGTGTGTGTGGGTGGGTGTATGTGTGTGTGTCTGGGGGGGGGGGGGGGGGGGGGGTGTAGGAGATGGTGTTGGTGGGGCTTTGTGATGACTGGTTGCTTAGGGGGCGCTGGCTCACCTGCCCTCTTAACACGGCTGGCTCCAAACTCTGGTTCTGCCCCACTTATAGATAGGCTGTGCTTATTCCATGTTACTGGCAAAAGGGAATGTGTTTACGGTTGTGTCATGTAGTGTGTGTGTGTGTGCGCGTGTGTGTGCGTGCGTGCAGAGGGAAAACTTATCAGTCTGAAACCAATACCTGAGCTTTGCCAGAGCAGAGTGGGCCAGAATTTAGACTCATTTTGTTAAGAATCCATTACAACTCAAACACTGGTAGGGAGAAGCTAATGGTGGCACTAGAAAATCGTCTTACACTAAAACCCACACATACATAACACACACATACATTCGTACATATACATAACAATTGAAGGATTTTTAGTATCCTAGTGCTCAAACCCTCTCTGATTTCTCAGCAAGTACATCCTTTTAAACAGACATAGAGCATTTAACATTCAATCACACATGCTGACACGCTCACATACTTACACCTTTAAAGAGTTTTATACCAGTATCTATTTCCCTAGAATGTTTTTAATTTGTACGTAACTCCTTCATTTCAGTTGTTACTTTTTTATTTTTATTTTTTATTTTCTACCAAGATTGAAAGCTACAGACCAAGGAAGCAACACAGGACTTTTAATGCCTCCCCTCCCCACAACCCCCTTCTAAAAATATATTGTTTTTATCTTTTATGTTTATAAAAGAGAGATAATTTTAGTGTGGATGTTTTTATTTTGTCTTTTTCTTTTTGTTTCCTTTTTGGAAGATTTTGACTTTGTGTATTTGTGCTTGTATATTTAAGGTAGTAGCAAAAGTTCTGTCTGACTGTAATAAAAAATGTATTCTTACTTAGATTTACCTAAAGCCATCCTGATCTAATGTAAAGAAAATTGAAAAAAAGAGAAAAAAACACTCATGACCCCATCCCCTTCCCTTCTCCTTTCCTCTCCCTTCCTCTTTCCCCGCTTCTCCTCTTTCCCTCTTTTTTAAAACTTGTGTAAATTAAATGACAAAAATCCCCAGGGGTACACAGTCACCATTGAGAGGTAATTTTGGCATGTTGCCATTTACTTTTGTCATTAATTTCTATTTATTGTCAAACATTCACTCTATTACATCTTGTTTCTTACACACATGTAATGATTGTCATCTTTCCAGTTCTCATGATGCGGTGTACTGCCAATTTCAACTTTATGCCAAGGTTAACTTTATTAGCTAATAAATGAATTTCATGTTTGATCACTGGCTGAAATCACAGATTTCTTGTAGCTTTTGTCCTCGTTTTTGTGCAGTCTTACATCAGCCACAAGGTGGCGTCACCAGTCCACCAAAATATCTTCTAAAACCAGCCTTCCATCAAGTTCAGTTTGATTCACATTTGATAGCAGTACAGTCTTTTTCTTTTCTTTTTTTCTTTCTGTAAATACAAGATGAAGCTCTGTAATTGTTATGTACGTTCCTTTCCATAGCAGTTTACTTTCCAGGAACAGTTAAGATTGTGTTTTAATGGTGACTTGTACCCTCTACAAATCCTGTAGAAAATCATTGTTTGATATATATTTTTTGATTTGGTTAGTTTTTGCCCTTGATAATTAATGTATGGTACCAATAAAAGATACATTTTCACTTTAAATGATTGGAGAGCTTGTGATTCTTGTTTTTTCATTTTTATCCACAAGTTTCCTATAGGGCATAGTTTGGCATCACTTCCTGTCGATTTGATCAGGTTTCAGTGATCAAATCGACAGGAAGTGATGCCCACAATGCCCTAGGAAACTTCTGGATAGACATGCTTGTGATTTTAGTTTTTTTTTAATGTACAATCTGGATACTAATTATAAATCAGTGAGTGGATGTAGTGCTTTTGTGAATAGGTCTGTTGTTTGGATATCTCCAAACGATAAGCAATTTTAGATTGACCAATTGATTCAAAATGCATATACATGAACATACTGTATATTTGTACATCAGTCAAAGGGATAAGACAAGAATGCTTGAGACCGTATTTCCAATCTTGGTCAAAATGAGATGGAAGTATTTTATTTCGTAGTGATGTAAGTTGGACACTTATCCCAGGTTGTATTAACAGTAAGACATAAAGTTGTCCTTTAGCATGTGTCCTGTTATAACATCCCAGCCTACACAGTCTATGGTCCCAGCCCACAGATTAAGAAACACTAAACCACTGGTCTTCAACGTTTTTCTGTTCGCCAAAGACCCCTTAGCTGAGAGATAGATGAAGCAGGGACCCCCACTAGTAACTACATATTGTATAACATGTTGCAGATTAAACCTTTTCATAGGTTTCATAGATATCTTAAAATACTTGAATGATCAGTGTTGGATTCATGTTAACGTGTATTTTCAGACAGTTAACCACTTAAACCCCCAATATTTAGAAAACTTGTACTTGATCTGCTCTTTTTCCCCCTCTACACCAAACCTTGTTGGTGAAAATAGCCGATCTACAAGCTCACAACGCTCACAATGCCTCAGCCCATGACCCCTTTTTTCTTTCTTTTATGACAACTTGGCCAATGTTTGACCAGTTTTTTATAGTATATTTGATTACTTTTGAAGCAGTCATTTTTTTTGTATTGAAAAGGTCTTAGAAGAGAAGTCCTTAAATTGTTCCTTCCCTGTCATCTGGGGACCCCCCTGGGGGTCCCGACCCACACGTTGAGAACCACTGCAGTAACCTGTTGGACACTAGGACCATGCAGGCACCAGGCAGCAAAACTACCGAATGATTTCAGCAACAGCTAGCTAGCTAGCTTACCTGACAGGAGCTAAAGGGTCGTTGCTAGATTTCTCCTGACACACAAATACAACTTTACGCTGTCATTGACGATAGTTTGAAAGAGGTAAGAATAAAAACAAGCTTATAAAAAATGATGTTACTGTCTGTCTACTGTGTTCGCTCAGACGCACAGGGCTGAATAACACAGCTCAGTGTTCAGCTAGCTAAACGTAAACCAGCAGAGCTAACATAAGGTTAGCAGCCTTAACTAGCTGGTGAGGAACTGGAGTTTTTTAATTATTATGAACTAATTTTGAAAGGTTTGAATGAGACATCGTGCTTACTAACTGGAACATACATTATGGTATCGTTATTATGTTAGACTGTATAACCTAGTTAAGTTAGTTGGCTACCGTTAGCTAAGCTTGCTGTGTTTTTTCACCGCCCATGTCATGTGTAAACAATTTTAGCAGACGTCAGCTGATCTGTAGGATCAGTTTTCTACATGATTGATCTGACTGTCAATAAGCTTAATGCCAAAAATGACGACACGTTACCGAGCCTATATTTGTTATGGTAATGAGGTGGTTGTGTAGGTGGTTGGGTTGTGGCCACACACAGGAATGTAAATATGTCACTCATTCAACCACACTGACACTCTGCTAGGTCAGTGGTGGAAAAAGTACACAAATGTTTTACTTAAAGTAAAAGTATAAATACTGCAGTATCAATGTAGAATGCAAAATTTACTTTAGTAAAAGTACAAAAGTATTGGTATCTAAATGTACTTAAAGTACTAAAAGTAGATAGTTCTCATTATGCAGAATGTCCCATTTCACAAGTTTTCACAGTATAAAGTATACAAATCTTTAGAAAATAGCCGAAATACATACATAGGGCTGAAGTGGTTAATGTATTGTTTTGTCGTCATAATCTAAATCTGCAAAGTAACTAATAACTAAAGCTGTCATATAATTGTTGTGTAGTAAAAAGTGCAATATTTGTCCCTGAGATGTAGTGGAGTAGAAGACGTAAAAGTATTGAAAATTGGAAATATTGAATAAAGTAAAAATTACCTCAAATTGTACTTAAGTACAGACTTGAGTAAATGTACTTAGTTACTTTACACCACTGCCGGTTGGTTGCATACCACTCACTGACTGTACTTCATCCATACAGAACAAAGTCTGACATTACCCAGAAGCTTAGATAAAGGGTCCATCCCATGTAACTCCCACCAGTTTGGAAGCTTGAGTGGAATGTAGAAAGGCGACTATAACTAGTTTTGGTTGTAAATTCATTCAGTCATTGGTTGGCTATGACTATCTAACTACACCAACTATCCTTGCAGGAAGGCGTAATGATGTCTGACCAGCTGTGAACAACCAACTGGCCACAGTTAACCTTGCCCTGTGTGGGGCCAGGCTGGTAGGAGTTTGGTGTGGAGGAGTCGGCTCCATTCAACCCACATGGTAGGAGGTGAAGTCAGTTTAACTTTAAATCACTGTCATGGAATCTTAACACCACTGATGTTTTATATGGACGTGTGTTTCTGGTTGTGTGTAGGCCTGTCACAATTATTACATAATCGCCTAATCGCTATTATTTGAAATAATCGTTTTTTTGTTGTTGCATAATAGTCATAATCATTTCCATATAATAAAAAATATATATATTGTGGAAATAGCATCGCAACGCGTTTTGGATAACGTAATTAAATATGTGTTATTTGTCGTATCTGCCTCGGTGCACCTTTTTGTTTATGAAGCCTAAAAGCCAAACAGAAATGTAATTTTTATTCATAATGTTCCAATAATATTCAATGACAGAAACACAATTAACCGGTAATTTTTTTTTTTTTTATATAATCGTGATAGCCCTAGTTGTGTGTGTTTTTCACTCTATGTGTGTGTGTGTGTGTGTGTGTGTGTGTGTGTGTGTGTGTGTGTGTGTGGTGTTTGTCTCTGTTTTTGGTCTGCGGGTGTGTTCAGAGGTAACCATGTCTCAGGTGGAAAAGAAGGCGGGGCTGTTGAGGAGGACATCGTCCTCTAAGAAACCACTAAAGGAAAAGGTGGTGCTCATGTATGATGAGATCTTTGCGGTGAGTGACATAAAAACGTGACACGTGGGGGATGTTGGCTGAAAACTAGCCTCGTTCCCAGCCTTTTCTCATCTCTGAGGAGAAAAGCCTGGTAACGACCTATTGTAGAGAATGTCTGTATGCACTTCCCTTGGAAGCTCTGCCTCTGTAAAGCCTCAACGTAACTTCCTTGGCCGGTACTTCTGCCAAATTCCAGTACTTCCGTTTTGACACTCAACAGCGTGGCTGAAAATACACCTGGCCTAGCCATTATGTTATGTGCTATTCTATGACCGACTCAATCTCAGCTGAATTAACGGCTGAGGAAACACTGGAGTTTATCCAGCCACAAAGGAACCCAGACACAGAGCTGAAAACAGCCAGTGTCCTTTTCAAGGTTCAGACAATAAGTGTGCACCAACAAGACCACGGTCTGCCACTTGGTTGACAGTAATGTTAATCTATTTATTAAAGTGAAAAGTTGGTCAAGTGCTATTCTGTTATTATCTTTGTAAGTCTATGTAGTGATTAACACATTTTCGCCTGACCTTCGTTGTTTGGCAAGGCTATACAACTGAGGGTTGAGGGCCAGTGTATCTGCCCAGGCTATAGACGACGAGGGCTGACACAGTCTGGCACTTGGTTGGATAACATTGGGCAATGACGAATGCCGATGTGATTATATAGACAAATCATATATACAATGTATAGGATTTTATATACTCTATGTGATATCAACCAAGATGTTTGTTGTAAACAACTTAAACAAGTAACATAATTATTTATTGCACTTAAAATTCTTCCCAATCTTCAAGAGTAATAATCATGGTTTCAGTAGTCTTGAGTAGCAGACAATCAAAAATCTCCACCAACTGATATGTCTGTCTGTATAGGCCGCTGCTTTCATATCACCGTAGTGTACCAGTATGAAGGAGTCCCCTAAAGTCTTTGCATAGACCAATTATTTGTTTATTACTAACATTGAGACTGGACGCACACACAATCACCCAACCTGTTGTTTCGGGGTGCGCTGGTTTCAGCGCACCCCGACCCCCTCTTGTGTGTTGGCTAGTGAGGCGCGTCCTAGCGAGACCTGATAGAATGGGTTTCATTGCGCGCATACTGGTTGCACGCATACTGGTTCTTATCAGTGTGACGTTGTCTGTTAGACAGACCTCTGACTCAGCCATAACCATAAGGAGTTCCCAATGCAGCTACGCCAAAATATGGAATGTGTTGTCTAACCTCAATGTGTCATCATGGCATCGGCCGCAAACAAATTAGACTATATGGGCAGAAAAGAAGGCATGGCCATATATGGGCAGATACTGATGACATCAGCAATCTCCATTCTGTATATGGGCATAAAAGGGACAAGGACTGACAGATACAGATATCTCCATATGTGGGCATAAAAGGGATGTGTTTTCAGTACCTTGTTGCTGTCTGTTTCTTTCCCTCTAGAAAGAAGACCCAGCCAAGAACAACCCTCGATTCTGGGATGAGCTTTTTCTCATGAAGGTATTGGCGATACTCTCTCATCATCAAACATTGACATTGATGGGGTCATCCTGGTGGCTCAGCAAGTTAGGTGGATTAGTAAATGGCACAGCTAGTAGGTATGCCAGCCGGGGTCCCCTCTCCTATCTGTCTATCTCCACTGTATGGTCCATTCAAATCAGATGTGCTTTGAATATACGCTTACTTACGTATGCAGCATTGAATCACTGTTGAGCTAGGTGCCATTATATAGCCGTCTGAACATCCCTTACTGTGTTAGTGTGATATTCTGGTCATTTGAATAGTCGCTGCAATAAGAGCGTGAATAATCATTTCTATCAAGCTATTCATGTTTTGTCACTTAATTATTGTAATTGGTAACAAATGTTTACTGTCTGAATGCATAGATAGACATCAGTATGTCTGGATGAGTGAGTTGTCCCCACCGTCTTGCTTGTGTTTTCTTTCTTCAAAGAGGAAAGGACTTCTATCCAGCAGCGCATTGTCCATTCCTTTGTAAATGTAATTAACTGAGACAGACATGAGGGACAGCATAGGGTAGCTACAGGAAAGAAGGCCCTGTCACAATGCAACATGACGCAAGCTGCTGCAAGGCATGGCCTGACCTCCTCTCTCCCATCTCTCTCTCTCCCTCCCTCCCTCCCTCCCTCCCTCCCAGGTGAACCTGGAGTATCTGGAGTCAAAGTTGGAGAGTCTCGACGGGGAGGAGGTGCAGAGGATCCAGGACAACATCAACTCTCTGTTCCACCACTGTGTGCAGGCTCTAGGGGAGGAACACCAGATCAAGGTGGTCAACGCCCTGCAGGTGGGGACAACCTAGCGTTAATTACTAAGACTGAATGCACTGTGCACACACGCACGCATGCACGCACACACACACACACACACACACACACACACACACACACACACACACACACACACACACACACACACACACACACACACACACACACACACACACACACAAAAACTCCTCTTTTCTCTCTCTCACTCTCTCTATCTTAATTCTGTCTTTCTTGTCTTCCCTTCCGTCCCCCTGTCTCTTGCTCTGTCTATTTTATCTCTCCCTTCCTCCCATAGACACTGTGTGCTCTGTTCCGAGGGGTTCACCAGAAGAATAAGTCTGCCTCTGGGTTTGATATCATCAACATGCTTATGGGCTTTGACAAGGCTGAGCTCAGAATGAAGGTAGGTATTTGTGGGAAGTGTTATGCAATATTGTCTGACATTCATAACTGAGTATAAGAGAGAGGGAGAAAGATATTTGGGATTTGTCTGTAATTTGTGTGCGTGTGTCCTACGTAGGAGCTGATGGAGAGTCTGGACAGTCTTCTGTGTGGAGAGGGATCTGAAAGTTTGAAGAGCCTTTGTCTCAAACTACTGCTCTGCCTGGTCACGGTGAGGTTCAACAACACATTTATGCATGTACTGTGTATACAAACATGTGCACAGCAGAGCTGCTTTGTCTATAAGTAATAATAACAAATGCATGGACTACAGCAAGGGTTCGCAAACGTTTCAGGCCGCGACCCCCCAAAATAATTTGAACTGGGGAACCCCCACCCTGACAAGCACTTTTGTAGGCATTGCATTTAGTTTGACTCGGTTCCACAGATAAATATTGTGAAAATAGCCGAACTACAAACTCAAGTTTGTATAGATCGGCTATTTTCACAATGTTTGCCTCTTTCTTTGGTAACATTTAACAATTTGGCCAATTTGGCATTAAAAAGGTCTGGTTTGTTTACTGCTGAGCAAGAAAACAATGTTGAACAGTAAGCTAATCATCTGGGGACCCCCCCTGGGGGTCTCGACCCCCAGTTTGGGAACCAACGCTATACAGTATACTGTCATTCTTATTTGTCTTTTGGAATAGGCATTATGCAATGCATTGCATGCTGCTCCTTTGCACTTTTAACAAACATGTCTGTTCCTGCAGGTGACTGACAACATTAGTCAGAACACTATACTGGAGTATGTGATGATCAACAGCATCTTTGAGGCCATTCTACAGGTATGTCATGGTGTCACCTTGATGTCTGAAGTGTTGTGAACTGTACCTGGTTGATGGCATGGTCCTACTTTATATAGCTGAGTTGGATGAGTATGACACTACTGAACATTGCCAGGGTTAGGAGTTCCATTCCCATCTTAGATACTTGGTGGAGGGTCATTTGCTCACCACTGCTTTACTTCTCTCTCAGATCCTGTCAGATGTGTCCAGTAGGGGGCAGCATGGTTACGATGCTGTAGTCCTTTTGGCCCTACTGGTCAACTACAGGAAATATGAGGTAGGTGTGTGTGTGTGTGTGTGTGTGTGTGTGTGTGTATGCGTGTGTTGGGACTGGAGGGATATTTGATATTTATTGACTCGATCTACACGCGTGCGAATATGAAATAAAATGTGACTTTATTGATCTTTTGTGTTATTTGTCAGTCGGTGAATCCTTACATAGTGAAGCTCTCCATTGTGGATGATGAGCCAACATTAGATGTAAGTTTTTAACTTTTATCTTTTTTTAATGTTTGTCTGTCTTATTTCTTTATTGTGCTTGACCATTATCTTATTGTTCATATAGTACATGATCATCCTAGGTTCTTACAGGAGAGACCATCCTCTTAACACATTGGGTGCCAGCATTTTTTCATAACAACTTACCGTGGGTGCCAGCATTCTCCCCATTGACTGCGCTTTGCTGTTTAAAGCTCTAGACTCCACGACGAGCAAATCCACGTAAAAAAAAGCATCCATTCATGTAGCGCGATGACCCTGGCTACATCCTGGAACGATAACATTTCACTCGCGAGTTACAACGGGGGGGGATCGCGCATCGCGCATGACCGGTTTTCCCCACCGGAAACAGATTCGGAGATATAGTTTATATATATATATATATATATATATATATATATATATATATATATATATATACACGAAAAAAAACAAAAATACAGCAAAACCGAATACCCTTCGGTTTTGGCACTCCGCGTAACTATTTGCAAAACCGAAGGGTATTCGGTTTTGGCACCCCATGTGTTAAGTGATATAGGTTTCAAGTTTGGTTCCCTGCAGCAATGAGCATGTAGAGGCAGGGCTTCAGTGCTATGTCCTCCAGCACAGTGGTTCTCAACCTGTGGGTCAGGACACCCAGATGATTAGCTTAATGTTCAACATTGTTTTCTCACTCAACAGCAAACAAACCAACATACAGGTTATATACAGGGTATCTGCACATTTCTAAAGTGACAATTTAAGGACTTTTAAGACCTTTGTAACACCTCTGAAATGCAGAAGTTTTCATTGTGTCAAAAGTAATCAACAAACCATACTATAAGAAGAAATGGTTAAACATCGGCCAAATTGTCAAATATTACCTGAGAAAGAGGCAAAAAAAAAGCTGTAGATCAGCTATTTTCACAATTTGTAACGCCTCAACTCCTAAAATTCCAGATGCTTGTCAGGGTGAGGGGGTCCCCAGTTCACATATGATTATTTTGGGGGTCGCTGCCTGAAAAGGTTGAGAACCATCGCTCTAGCAAGGCACTAAATCCTTGCCTACTGACTCATTCTTATTCAATGACAAATGTGTGACTGAAATATTTTGTTTCCCAGGGAATGGGTATGGTGGTCCACCAGGCTTTGACAGAATATAACAGGTGAGATCTGTTTTTATCTGATATTCTGAGTCCCTAAAGATTCTTGCTTTGATTTTGTTCTCTACGAAAACGGATATCTATTTTTGTTCTCCTGATTTGTTATTTATATCCAAAGTTACATAATGTCTCTGAGACGTTTGTCATTTCCCCTCATTTTGCTTGAATTAGGAGAGGTACTGAATATTATGATCATTTTGAAATGGTGGAGAATTTGGAGTGAATATGTGCTTTAGGGTGAATTGACACGCAAATTATTTTATTTCAGGTATAAATTAGATTTGTCAGTTAAGTTGTACACTGGTTTCTCATGTTTACTTTATTCATGAGCTTTGTCTGATTTCCGTATTTATTGTTTTCAAATGTATAGGATTTTGGGGAAGTGTGTGTGCCGTGCGTGGGGGGTGGGGGCTGTCCTGTGTCTATACTTGTCACACTGCATCTTGATTGTTACAGTTTGAAAATCAATGTCTTGTCTCTCAGCCTTTCTAGACAGCCTTATTCAAGTGATGGATGAGAGCTGGAATCAGTTCCTTTTTCCATTTGTAATCTAATGTCCCCACCCCAGGAGAAACTTAGACACAGAAACTTAGAGGAGAAAGCCATTAAAAATACAGAGAGGAAAGCAAAATTTGGTTGTGACCGTCACCGTTATCTTTTTCAGTGGTTTTCAAAGTTGGGTCTGGTGTCCTCAAGGGTGTTCCTGGGTGTCCCCACTCCCCAGCAAAATGAGTAGTTTTAAAAACACAAATACAAATAATGTGTGAGTGACTATTCTGGCGATATATTTCGATATCGTCACCACTATGAATCACCACTATGAATGCTCGGTATCTTGCGATACCGAGCAATCAGACATTTAAATTCCAACTAGTTGTTAAAACAGAGAGTAAAGCTGTTAACAAACATACAGCCACTGCTTTGGTAAACAGTCATGTCACCGCCCAAATACAAAAGGCTGCCCCAAAGACTTTGGATGTTTTACGTAATTGTTTCCATCCAGTTTTAACAACAAAAGCTAGGAGATTGTGATTGGGAGTTTGAATCTATAGTTGAACTGACTTGTGTGCCTACTATGAATCTGTTTCTACTATTATGACATCTAGACAGTTTAATTTAATCAAAAACTGAGTTTCATGTCAGGTTTTCTAGGACGCAATCAATTCTCCCTAATGAACGTGTATTTGTGATCAGATCTCTGACATGAAAAGGTTTGAAACTCTGTTCTGTTGAATGATCGTTTGATATCTATCTGTGCTGCCTTCTGCCCTGAGCCTCTTCTTTTCTCACTAGTCTCTCCCCCTGTTTATTGGAGAATCCCTGTCTCAGCCTCAAGGGTTGCGTGTGGGTGAAGAGACAGTGGTCTAAATCACTACACACATCACTATGATTCAATCATTGACTGGCCTTCTGTCAGTCTATTGACCTATGAAAATGAGAGTGGACACTATCCTGCCTACAATGTAATAGACTAGCAGGATTCAGCAAGCATATCTATAATCAATCTATGGAGCAGGAGTATTATCCCTTAGTGCTCATCCAGGACTTCCGTTCATCTTGTTTCCTCCCCTCTAGGCAGTACAAAGACAAAGAGGAGGAGAACCAAGGTGGCTTCTTTTCCACCTTCACCAGCATGGTAAGACCATCACTCTTCAAATTGTCAATGCTCTGTGAGTCAAGAGAGTTATGCGGTTGCTGGGCCATGTATTCCCCCCTGCGTTTTCTTTAATGGGACACCATAGGATAGATGGGAGGGAGACAGCATAGAGGAGGTTGTGGTGCTGTTTGAACTTCTAAATCTAAATTCAGATCGTTCTGATAGTTTTATTTTATGTTAAAGGAGAATTTTGGACTAAGTTTTTCTTACCTTTTCTATCATGTTATGATATCTTAGGATGAATGGTACAGTAGAACATTTTCATAACTCCATCCCAGGTCCGCCACAGCTTAAAACGTGCGCGGATAGGCCTTGCGCTAGATCGCATATTTTAATATATATATATTTTTTGGTGAGATCTGACGTTCATAGTGACAGAACACTATGAAACCAAAAAACAAACAAAACAAAAAAAAAAAAAAACATAAGTCTCGCTAGACGAGATTGAAATCTCGAGATTTCAATCTCGTCTAGCGAGACTTATGTTTTTTTTTTTTTTTTTTGGACAGTGTTCTGTCACTATGAATGTCAGATCTCTCACAAAAAAAAAAAAAAGCTATTAAAATATGTGATCTAACGCAAGGCCTATCCGCGCACATTTTAAGCTGTGGCGGACCCAGGATGGAGTTATGAAAATGTTCTACTGTACCATTCATCCTAAGATATCATAACATCATAGAAAAGGTAAGAAAAACTTAGTCCAAAATTCTCCTTTAATGCTTATTGGACAATGGACACACATGTATTAGTGCCATTCATTGATTGGCTTTTATTTTATTTTATAAAAATTCAGAGTGATTCAGTATTTCCAGCATGCCAACACTCTACAATTATGAATTGTCTCACTACTGATTGGGCAGCCCTGTTGGGTATTGTATGTTTTGTTGAAATCTGATGCTTCATGTACCGTAGTGGGTAATTTTGTTGGCTGAGTGGTACCTCTCCTGTCCACAGGTGGGCAGTATGTTTATAGCAGATGCCGATGAGAAGCTCTCTGTGCAGTAAGTACACTTCTAGAAAAGTACTAACATTCTTCAAAACTATTGATGTTGTTATTTTTGAGTGTCTTTATGTACATGGCATATTTGTATACATTTAACTCGGTGTTCGGGATTGAAACCGTTAATTCTGTTCCCATGCATATTTCAAACTCCTATTGCGCCGACATGTTTAATTAATTGTCCTGTATTAACCCATTAACTCATTCACTGCCTGAATTATTTCTGGCCGCGTTTGCCCACTGC
Organism: Gymnoscopelus microlampas; assembly: GCF_963454915.1. NCBI lineage: Eukaryota > Metazoa > Chordata > Actinopteri > Myctophiformes > Myctophidae > Gymnoscopelus > Gymnoscopelus microlampas. Next base: position 35,723,590 of record NC_139939.1, read on the forward strand.
CAAGATTTTTCATTGAAAAAGAAAAGTACTCGGGAGCCGAGATACAGAATTTTTAAGTTTAAAGTTAAGGAAGTGGATGGGAGTCCAGATCTTTGAAAAATCATATCTCCTTGGTCTTTGGGTCAAATAAGAAATTAAAGTTGTTTTAGTCGTTCTAGGCAGGCATGGCTTATGGGACAGAAGTCGTTTTAGTCGTTCTAGGCAGGGAATGAGTTAAAACCGGGAAAGTATCTGTGTCATTTTAGGTTTTTGAGTTGGCTATTCAAAAATAGCAGATATCCAAGCTCACAGCGCGTCACTTTGTGCCGCGCTGCAAGCTTCTGCTATTTTTGTAAACATCTGCTATTTTTGAACATTTTTGAAGAATCTTGAAGATATGAGAATTAATGATTTAGAAGGCATGTTGTAGAATCGGCCTCAGGTCTTAATGGGTTAATAAACAGTTGCCACCTATTGATTGGCTGTTTGTTGACTGGAAATGCAGATGAAGTCTTGAACATGGCTAGCTGTTGCTAAAAGCTCAGTGTCCAAAAGGAGAGGAAGTTCCCATGACTAGATTACACACAGACAGACAGACAGACAGACAGACCGATCAAAGCAGGTTGTTGATGTCATGGTTACATGCTGATGAACATCTTTGTTGCCCAGGAGAACCATTTATTAGTAGTTATACACACAATGCTGCAGTTAATATTACTGAAAATGTAAAGAAAAAACGTTGGTCACAAGGAATTCATGTTCATTGTGCCGATAGCCCTGTTTGGCTTGAAATAAACCTGTTGTGAACTCACATTTACACGAAAATATCCAATCATATTTTTTATCCATACATTTATTATTTTAGCTAGCCATTATATATTAAATATATTATTATGGTTGATATATACCAATTGTATAGCTGATGATACACTAATATTGAACTGTTGCATTATTAGTTGCAGTAGCTAGAATTACAACATACTATTACAATTAACTACGGTATGTAAATGTTAAGCACCATTTTTGTGCCTCAATTGGATCTAAGAATCATTTCTAGCCTTACACGTACATCATGTCATAGATCCTAGAGATGATTCACTATCACTGACCTTTGACCTCCGTCTGACCCTGCAGGACCAATGAGGCGATTCTCTTGGCGCTGTATGAGGCGGTGCACCTTAACCGTAACTTCATCACTGTTTTAGCACAGGTAAGAGTCTTGATTCATCCTCCCTTTTCATGCCACTGTACACTGGTGTGTTTCTGATGGATACGAGAAGGTATGGGGTCCAGTTAGAAGTCATTTCTAACAATCTGCTTCTAAAGCCAATAACAATAAACAATAACACATATTCAAGCTAACAACGTGTCACGCACTGTATGAGGGAGTATAAATTAAGCTTAAAGTCTTTGTCCTTTGAATTATGACTCCACACCTTTTGTCCTTTTTTCTTTTTGTCCGATTTGAGGTGAGAGTTTTTATTTTTGTAAACCTCATCTCCATGGATCCAATGTGTCACTTTTCTTTGCTCTGTCCTTTTTATATTTGCATTGAATCAGTTATTTTCTCAGCCGGCTGTCATATCTTACCACTGTGCAAATTAACCGAACATCCTGTCCTCTCAAGCGTACGTCTGTGGCTTCATTTGCCTGGCGGATTTCTGATGAATATGAGAAGACTCAGTTAGAGGTCACTTCTAGCATCCTGTTTCCATCACTCAGCTCTTCTAAATTGCCATGAAAGTTTAAGAAGTTGTCTGTCACTCGCTCAAAAGTCAAAACTACAGAGAGGAACAAGGTTCATTTTTATCTCTTCCTGGCTGCAGGCTGGGCCCGGAGATAATGTTTTCATCCCTGTCTGTCTATGTGTGTGAGACTGCAGCTAATCTCACAAACTGCTACACAGATCAGTGTCAATATATATTCTTCCAATCCATCAGTGACAGCCGGCATATGGAATCTACTACTAGAGAGTGTGTGCGTAATCCGACTCTCTCTCTCATCACGTTGCACTGCGATGCATTGAAACTTGCAGGTCTGTTGTTTTTGGCGAGCGACACTGGCGTGCTACAGTATACATGAGGCTTTAGATTGCTCCCTCAGCGAATATTTTCTCCATAAATGCGGCATATTGCCCTGCGCAAATTCAACAGCTGGCTAGAAAATTGGTCAACTGGCTGCGTCATTTGGACATTTTACCACGTTGAGAAATATTAATAATAATAACTTTATTGTATAGCACTTTTTAAACAGGAGTTATAAAGCGCTGCTCATAATAGAATAATTTATACATTAAAATAGCAACAAAAGAAATAACACAATTAAAAGAAGACGCTAATAGAAGGGTGACAGATGATAAGAGCTAATACAAATTAAACTGAAAATAAACAAAGGAGAAAAAAGAGATAATGCAACATAGGCTTTTCAGAAAATGTATGTTTTTAGGAGTCATTTAAAATATACTATAGAGTCGACTCGTCAAATAGCTTCAGGTAACGCATTCCAGAGTTTAAAAATTTGGACAGCGAAAGCTCGATCACCCTTAGCTACTAGTTGTGACTCGTGATCTAGGGACCTTTAGCAGAGCCCCACCTTAAGGCCTAAGGCTACGGTACGGGAGGGTCATGGGGAGACAGGAACTTGATAACATATTGGGGTGCAAGACCCTTTTGAGCCTTAAAAGTTAATAAGACTTCTAAAAACAGGAAGCCAGTGAAGAGTTGCAAGGACTGGGGTGATATGATCACGTTTCTTGCTGTTAGTCAGAAGCCTGGCAGCAGCATTTTAGACAAACGGGAAATGGATTTCTCGGTTAGACAGTTGTAAAAAGCAGTGTTGACTGGGTGAGATAAATAAATGAATGATAAATCAGCAGCTGAGGACTTGATTTCTGTTATATTTCTCATTGAAAAGCTGACCAGGTTATCTTTGAGAAGGTTGGTGGATTCAGGAGGACTAAAAAGGACAATCTTTTTTTTGTCTGTGTTAACACATCGTGTGCAGGCTGTACCCTATTGTACCCCGATGTACCCTATTTTATTAAAATAGGGTACATCTAGTGCCAGCATATCTTCCATCCACTTACGAGGGTCCCGACTAACGCCTGGAACAATAATATTTCTAACGCGAGCCTCCATTGCAGAGTGATCGGCGATCGAAAACGGCTCATTTCCACCACGTTAAAAAGAAATAGGAGATATTAAGCTTTTAGTCAAGGAGTTAACATTGGAGCGGACGAGCGGAAGCATTTTTGACATGGATCCACATCCGGCCTCTCCTTCTTAGAGACTCCTTGGATGATCCCAAAGTTTCTTTAGAGCGCCCCACGTGGGAAAAATATATATTCGGTCTGGACCGTTTATGGCACATAACGCATAGCTTCTCAAAAACGGTCCGGACCGTTTTTGGCACTCAATGTGTTAAATTGCAGAAGATTTAGCAACATCCAGGAATTTATGTTCGCAAAGGCAGGCCTTTAAGCAGTCTAGACTCGAAGGAGTTCAGGATTTAATTGGGAAAGTTGCGTGTCATCTGCATAATAGTGAAAATTGAGGTTATGCTCGCGGATGATATGGCCCAACACGACCATATACATTGAGAACATTAAGGGTCGGACCGTCGGAGAATGGACCCTTGAGGGACACCACACAATAATAACTTAGAGATGGGCGTGTCGTTTTCCAGGTTTAGTGTCTTTAGCAGAGGTTACTTTTACTATGACATGTTTGAAAATAGAGGGGTTTTCAGCCAACAAGGAAGCGTTTGTAATGGATAGGATGTGTGGTGAGACGGTGCTAAGCACTTCCTTTACAGTTTTTTGTAGGGATATGATCCAAATGACAGGTGGAGGATTTCACTGAAAGTATAATATTTTCTAGTGTGTGAGAAGTGAGAAGTTAAAAAGGATTTAGTGTCACTTGAATATTTGAGGGCATGGGGAGAATGTTGTTATATTCATTCATTTCTTGAGATAGTTGTATATTATGGGAAGGTTTAGGATTTGTGACTAATTCTATTACTTTGAATAGTGTCCTAGGGTTATGGATGTTTGTAACAATGTTAGAGTAGTATTTTGATCTTGTATCTTTAACGGCACATTGATACTCTGCAGTCTCTAACTCCCAACTCCAACTGCGCTTCTGTCTTTTACTGTATGTCTTTGTCTTGTGTGTGTATATCTGTATATCAAGTACTGAAGCGGAGAAACAATAATGGGACACACAACAGATTCCCCATACCCCCTCCCCTTTGCACAAAGCTGAAGTGACAGTTTCATTTCTCCTCAAAAACCCTTGAACATAGGATGGAAGATAATCAGTGATGATAACTAAACAATGATTATTGAATTATTGAAAGCTTTTTTAATATCAGACACACACAAAGAGCTGGATTTGCAGAGGGAGAGAGAGTGGGGAGTGACATGCAGTAAATGGTCTGGCCAGTCGGGAATTGAACTTGGCCGTCAGGCATTAGAGCCCATGTGGTACGCGTCCTCCTAATCAATCAGGTTGCCCCGATTTTTTCCTTTTCTCATAGAAAGGAGAGGGGTCACTCACTGGGGCAGTCAGAAAAGCTCAGACTGAACCCTGATAGTTGTGTTGAGATTGATCCAATGACAGGCAGTGATACAAAGCTCCGTATACCATGTATATAGTATACTTTATATAAAAGTGGGTAGAGTTGTCACTTGTTCTGCTCAAAAGAGCGGGGGAGGGTGTCAGAAACCAAAAACTGCTTGACAATTTAAAACACAAAGACAAGGCAGGGATTTCTTCCTGCCTCCTTCCGACTGGGCAGATATTTCTGTTGAGGCACAGTGACTGGTTGTCTCCCCCTCTCTGTCACACCTTGTTGTATTTAGAAACCACTGTATATCTGTGCTTCTGCATTGGTGTTGTAAATCAGTGGTTCTCAACCTATGGGTCGGGACCCCCAGGGGGGTCCCCACATGATTTTGGGGGGGTCCCCAGATGACAGTGAAGTGACAACTTATGGACTTTTAAGACCTTTTTAATCTAAAAAATTAATTAAAGAAAAGAAAAAGACCACTACTGCATCAAAACTAATCAACAAACTATACTATTGCACTATTGTGCCAAATTGTCAAATAATATAAGAAAGTTGCGAGGCGTTGTAAGCTTGTAGATCTGCTATTTTCACAATATGTATCTGTGGAGCGGAGTCAAACAAAATGGGGGGTCCCCAGTTCAAATATGATTATTTTAGGGGTCACGGCCTGAAAAGGTTGAGAACCACTGTTGTAAATGACAGTTTTGACTCCAGACCAATATGTACTTGCTGGCTTTGAAAGGTAATGTCCGAACCCAGTATAAAATGCTGCCCCGTGCTTTAATCAACACAATGTCTACAACAATGTGGAGTACAGCATAGGACTGCATTATACTGTGTGCAGAATAGACATGACCTTCCTTTACTTTGAGTTGTTTCCAGCACCGGTTTTATAAAGAATTGTGGGGATATCTTTACATTGGGTTCCACCAGAGACTTCCTGTGCCTTCTCAGCTTTCTAAACTGTTAAATTATTGCAGTATTGAAAACCTCCTTACTTACTTGTCAATATATTTTTCAGAGGTCTCATTTCAGTAAATAAAACATATACTGTACTGTATAACATAATATAATAATAACTATAGTCCTTGCTGAATTGAGGTTAGAATTAAAGTTTTTCTTTGTCCCTGTTTGTCTCTTTGTGCTTTTGTTTGGCAAAAGCAGGTTCAGGTATTTGGAACGGACAAGTTACATGGAACAGACAAGAACATTTAGATTGAGAATCTGAGTGATCTAGAGGTGGAGGAGAGGCCAAGCAGGTAGGGAGTGTAGGAAAGGGCCATCCCATGTAGTGCTTTAAAAACAAGAGAGAAAATCATTCCTAAAAATACCTGGGAGCCAACAGAGGGGTGATGTGTTCCCTCTTCCTCCTGCCAGTCAGAAGTCTGGCAGCAGTATTTTGAACCAGCTGTAGGCGGGACAGGGATGAATGATAGACTCCTGCTGTATACAGGACTCAGGAGACACAGCAGTAGTAGTAGATGAAGGCATGTGTTATTTCTTCCATGGAACCAAATAAAGGTATTCAGCTTTGCTATAGTTCTAATCTGGTAGAAAGTAAGCTGGCAGGAAGTAGGCTAATTTATCAGTTTATATTAGAATCTTCTAGAGCTGTTTACCTGGCAGAAGGGAAAACGAATAAAAAGTGACATTTGGTATCTTATCTTCCAAGTCCCAGCCTGTTGCTGTGAATCTATTTTGTATTTAAAACTTTAATTTTCCACTCTACTATCGGCCAGGGCATCACTGATGTCTGATAGAAGGATTTCTTTTCTCCATCCATTACGTGTGTGTGTGTGTGTGTGTGTGTGTGTGTGTGTGTGTGTGTGTGTGTGTGTGTGTGTGTGAGTGTGAGAGAGAGAGAAAATAGCCTATTTCCCAACCCAGCAAACCTCAGCACTGCTATTCATATGTTGTTAACTCAAGTTCCTCTTTTCAGTAAAAAGAGAGGTTTGCTGCTCCTTGTCTTAGAGAGAGAGACATTTGCATCTAAACCGAAAGGGTCGTAACCACTATACTATTTATGGGTATATATTCTCTAGGTTCATTAGAGTTGACATTAAAAGGGAAATTAGCCTTACAGCAGCATATAAACACACTTACACTTTATGGGCCTTTGCTCTGTGTGTCTTTGTGTGTGAACACCACTGTTCTTGAGCTGTACTGTACATGTACACTGACTACATAGAATATGTCTAGCTGATTGTCAAATTCCAAAATATTTTTTGTAGGGATAAGTGTGATATCTAAGGTTGGTTCATTCTTGTCACTCTACAGAGTCACCCAGAGATCGATATGTCCACTTCGCCCCCCACCCCGACTCCAACCACACCCACCACACCACTGGGAACCACGCCACCCTCCTTGGACAGTAAGTCATACCCTTGGTTAATGCGACTAGCAGTCTGTCGAGTGTTTGTCGGTCAGTCAGTCGGTCTGTCTAGCATACACTTAATTGTCTGTAGAGTTGGCAGAATACTCCTGGACTCCAGGACTCTCTTGCAAAAGAGATTTTTAATTTCAATGGGACTAATCCTGGTAAAATAAAGGTGAAATAAAAACAATACGTTATTCATTACATTGTTAAATTACATTGTGGCCTTTGTTGATTAATTTGACTTTGCCTGTGTGTCTGCTGATCCTGAAGTGTCTGCTGACCCTGAAGAATTACGCAAGAGTACACAAAAGCTCACACGCACACATACACACACACACACACGCGCGCACATACACACTCACCATGTCCTTATTCAGCCTCTAAAAGCATAGAAAATTCAGTGCCTGTTTATTTAAAAGCTTTTTGGCATTGTGTGTCTGCTTCCATTCTTCAAGCAGAACCTCACTGTGTATTCACATGTATTTTTGATAGCTCTCCACCACTGGAAAAACTTGGTGACTTATGCTTACTTTTTCCTCATGGGCGCACACACATACTCACAGACTTATACATGACAACAAACACACACACACACACACACACACTGAAAAGAGAGGGAGAAATAGAAGAGTGGGAGAGAGAGGCCATGAGAGAGAGTTGGAGAAGGGAAGGAGTGAGTTAAATGGAGAGCGTGAGAATATTTGTACATTTTGGTAGAGACTAGACTTCAAAACGCAGTTCCACTTTAACCTTCTAGTCACATCAACTCTAGCGTACGCCGTCGTTATCGACCACCAAGTTCTTGAATCCCAGAGAACATTTGATTTGGTATGCGTTTGTGCTGAAAAAGATGCTGGTTTCTATTTTGGACTGCGTCTCACTTCCCTTCTTCAATATGGTTTACTGGCATGATGGTTTACATCAGCAGTGGTTCCAAATCCTTCTACATAACGAGTGGAGATAGAAGGAATCACTGGGGAGAGAGAATGCGAGAGGGGAGTGTTAGGAGGGTGGTTCCATATGCGTTGAATATGTCCTGAATTTTAAACAACTCATGTCATCGCTAGCAACACCAAGTCTACAGTGCACGATAAGTCCCCGGTGCAAGTTTGCTGACAGATTCTGGAGCAGGTCTTTTCATATGCGCGCTTGCTGAAACCATTAAAAGGTGCAGGTTTGCAGCTCCTACTGCCTTCCCAAATGGGTAAAAACCCGAGAGCCATTTGCTGTATGAAATATTAATCTCCAGCATCAAAATACAGATGGAGCTTGCACTGAGAGAGACCTCAGCAGGCTGTGACACTTTGGCTACAGAGTCGCAGTGCCACATGCACACAAGCACATAATCTAACATACACACTACAGTACATTTTAAATGCACACAACTATAGATACATGTGACTTGCCTGTTGCCTATTATAACTGTTTAAATTTCTTTGCACCCGTTTCTCTCTCTCACACACCCGTTTCTCTCTCTCACACACACACACACACACACACACACACACACACACACACAGACACAGACACAGACACACACACACACACGCAGACACACACACGTATACTATGCACAGAGTAGGCTGTCACTTCAAACCTATATTCTGTGATATGATTTATTCATCATACAATTGTCTGTATCCTGTTATTGCTTTCTACTGAAAGCGAGGAGGAAGGAGGTGGTTGACAGAGGGATATATATACAGTTGTGCATTCATCTTTTATCCATGAAACCAACAGTAGGATTTAGAGAGCAGAGATTTTTAGATATACATTATCTAGACAATGAAACTGCAATAGCAAGCTACAGCACACTACATGTACTTTTAGCAATGTAGGTATTCACTAATCATTTTGTCATTTCCTTGAACAGGTCCTCTGCTCCTCCCTAAACTAGGCTGATTCTAATAGTTAAAGTTTCTTGTTCAACACTGGAATTAGGAAAAGTATATGAGGGGTTGAAATCAGCTGTGCTGTTGTACATCCCAGATTTATTTATTTATTTTATAGATTTATTTATTTGTTTTGTGTTGAAGCAAATATTGGGTTAGTGTCATTTTAGATTTTAGCTATAACCATTATTTTATACTTTGGCTATTCAAAACTAGCAGATATACAAGCTCATAGTGCAGCACCGAGTGGCGCGCTATGAGCTTGTAGATCTGCTATTTTTTGAAAAATCGTGAAAATGTGTGCAAATCTTTGAATATATATATATATTTTTAAAGCGAACATTTGTAACTCAAATCTTTGCTTCTGGGGGTCCCTGGAACTAAATGTTTTGAGATGGGTGTCCGCGGCCAAATACATTACATTTTGGGGGTCCTTGACATGAAAAAGTTTGAGCACCACAAACCAGTTAGGATTTAGAAGACATTTGTAGATGCGTTCCCAGAGTGAATGGGTTAAGGGCATAATGTTTTGGTCAATGAGGTGGACATGGAAAATGTATAGACTGAACAACTTTTAATTAGTAAACATGGCTTCACAGTGTCTTGAATGTGCTTGCTTGGAGTTATATTTGGGGTAATGCAGGGTTTGAACCTGTGGCCTTTTGACGTTTGGTGTCATAATAACCACTACACCGTTGTTGCTTTTTACTGATGATTGTTGGGATGGTGTCCTCAGCTGGTCTCTGTATGTGTGTGTGTGTTGTGTTTTTCTACAGTGATGAACAACCCTGAGTTACCTCTGGACCCAAACCTACAGACCAGCAACCTGCTCATCACCTTCCTCAAATACTCCTCCATCGTCATGCAGGACACCAAAGGTATGAATAGTTACAACAATGACGTCTATGTATCCAAATTATAATGCATGTTTAATTGATAGTTAATTGCAAAGAGCAACATGTTTGACAGCAGATTTAACCCATTAAGACCGGGAAAAGCATCTGTCATTTTAGATTTTAACTACTTTAACCATTATTCTATACTTTGGCTATTCAAAAATAGCAGATATACAAGCTCATAGTGTGGCACCGAGTGCAGCACTATGACCATGTAGATCTGCTATTTGTTTAGAAAAATTGTGAACATTTGTGCAAACCTTTGAATATATATATTTTTTAAAGCGAGCATTTTAACTCAAATCTTTGCTTATGGGAATTCTACAATTTTTTGAAAAAACGTATGTTTCTATATCAGTGGTTCTCACATTTTTTTCGTGTCGAGGACCCCCAAAATAATATGTATTTGGCTGCGGAATCTTTGAAAAGAAAAATATATATATTAAAAGAAGAATATAGCAGATCTACAAGCTCGTAGCGCGGCACTCGGTGCCGCGTTACGAGCTTGTAGATCTGCTATTATTTTAATAGCCAAAGAAATCTAAAATGACCCAGATGCTTTCCCGGTCTTAATGGCCTAGAGTTGCAATCTGCAATTCTTTTGTCCTCTGAATGGACAGAGGTAATTGCAACTCTAACACCCAGGGCCCTATCTTCCGCCCGGTGCAATGCGGCGCTAGAAGAAGCACACGTGTAAAATCCTATACCCTAAAAAGATAATAATCCTATACCGTATCAAATGACCATGCACCTCCTGATCCTAAATCAAGGTGGTCTGGAGCAATCATAGTGCATTGCTGTCTTATGCCCCAGAGCCAAATACAATTTGCTCTTTGTGTTTAGACCAGCCAAAAAAAGCTGGTTTTAGCGCAAAACACGTCCTTAGAATTTACACGGCACACCACTGGGATTAAGATGCGCTTAGGTGGGTTCACAATGAATGCACACTGATTGCAATCAAACGCCATACAATGCCCACAACACAACACACAAAGCTAAATCATTTTTTTGCAGCAGATAAATTATTTTTCAAGCAATCCAACAAAACGTTGACGCTGTCATGTGTGCAGTGAGGAGAGAGAGGGAGAAAAATGGAGAGAAAAAGAGATGGATTTTTTTCCCATATCACCTTGCCTAATTCTTTTGTTGATATAAGATGTGTTCACATACATCTTATCATGTAACAATGTTGTGAATCCATAGGCTCCTGGCATTCTCTGTCTCTGAATACACTATACAGTAAGGCCGTCGTTAATATGATTGACAAGATCCAAATGGGGCTCCCAGCGCGCAGTGCATGTTACCGCTGCGTCTCTGTCATGCTTTTAAATGCAGTTAAAATATAATCCAACTAATGAGCATGTGAATTTTAAGTCAAGATATCACAGACAGATGTCTATTTGACAAAAGGACCTACAGTATTAAGACGAGGAACTATACAAGGAAGATTTGAATTATGACCCGGGGGTGGGGGTGGGGGTGTTTAGGAGCCTAATTCTCTCAGCGAGGCTGCAGCTTGAAATGCAATCAATCTGTTACTATAATCTTCTTGAGTTTGTCTCATCGGTCCCGCTGTGAAGGAAATGGCTACATTTGTTTCATTAGTTTGGTTTGCCTTTTAACTTAGCCTATATTGTGTTCAGTTCAGCTTGTTATGCATTATAAGAACAGATACAACAGATTACAAGGATGGGCGGGAACCCACCTCAAAACAGAAATTAAACGGAAAACAATTACAGAAGACAAGAAAAGACAGCTGAATTCTCCAATTCTCCCTTTTTTCTCCTTATTACTTAATCCTATCAATAAGCCTCCATTACTGACTACGGTGTAACACGATGTCCTACCTACATCATTGTCACGGTCTGTAGCATCCATTAGTTCCAGTCTCACGCTGCCATCTGCATTCTGAAAAAGTCCCCTATTGCCTCAGTCTGTCTGTCTTTACAGTAGTGTTGATATTATTGTTAATCTATTCACCCTCACTCATGTTTCTTTGCGTTTTCCAGATGAACACCGATTAAACAGTGCCAGACTTTGTCTCATCATCCTCACCTGCATAGCAGAGGTACAGTAACAGTCCCCTACAGCAGTGCATATTTTACCATATTTCTGAACCTACTGTATTGACCGTTCCCTAATCCCCAGTGACCTCCTCATGACTTGCCAGCCAGCTCTGTTGTTCACTATCTCTGTATCAATATGCTGGTTTGACGTGTGGATGTCTGTTCCATAGGACCAGTACGCTGACGCCTTCCTACATGATGACAATATGAACTTCAGAGTCAATCTACACAGAATGGTGAGTCTGAGGGAGTGTGTGTATTACCACAGTAGTGGTAGTTGTTGTAATAGTAATGGTGGTGGTAGTAACTGGTCAAACTGCTAGCTGCCTTTATCTCAACACTAAACGGCAACGAGAACACAGTGGAAACAGAGGTGTGAACACTTCCAGGTCATAAGTTCAACAAAACACAGTGAAGGAGTTAGTGGAAGAACAAGAGAGTGAGAAAATTATTAGGTGGATGAACGAGTGAGTGAGTGAGTGTTAAAGTGAGGGAGAAGTGTGCAAGCAAACAACAACCCGTCTGTCTGTAATTTATGTTCAGGCTTCTATTCACTTGTCTGTGTGTGTGTGTGTGCGTGTGCGTGTGTTTTTTCCAGCCAATGAGACACCGAAAGAAAGGAGTGGACAAGAACAACCCCTCACGGCCTCTGGTGTGTGCTGTTCTAGGTACGAGGACGCCCTAGCTAAAAGTGTCTTCTTAGCATATATTCTATCATATTTACTATACTTTGACACTCTATCAGTTGTCTTTGTTCTACAAAACTCATGACGTCATGAGTCTTAAAGACTGAAGCAAATGTGAGTGCTGTTCAAACGTTTTTGTTAGTTGTTGTCACCACACATTTTAAGTGCTTCAGAGCTGTATATTTCACCCGATTTTAACAATATTTACATGATTTGAAAACCAGGGCTTTGTTTTACGATAATCTGGAAAATAAAAGAAAAGAAGATTTTGACATGTTTCTCCAAATTAATTTTAAGGGTACTTGTGTTGTGCATTGAAAATGGCTTATCTACAAGCTCATAATGCGTTACAGCTATGACACGCGCAACCAAGTATAATGGGCCCTTTACCAACATTGGACCGACTATGGTGAAGCAGCTCACCTAGAGCTGTGGTTGTCCAGTTATAGTCTCTCTGAATATTGACATGTTCCACGTTACAGAGGTCCTGTCTGTGTGATTTGTGTGTTAGTGACTCTTAATATAATCTGCTTCTCTGCTGTTGTCGCATCTGTCCAGACCTGATGGTGGAATTCATAGTCACTCATATGATGAAAGACTTCCCCATGGACTTATACATGTAAGAACACACACACACACACACACACACACACTCACTCACTCACTCACTCACTCACTCACTCACTCACTCACTCACTCACTCACTGCCCAATTAGTTGAGTATACATTAGCCATATTAGTTTAAACGTTTCCTCTCTTTTAGAGAGACAGACACACACACACACACACACACACACACACACACACACACACACACACACACACACACACACACACACACACACACACACACACACACACACACACACACACACACGGAAAGCCAAGATCTTAACCACTAGCCTAAAGTGGAATTCCCCTTTAGGCTAGTGGATAAGATGTTGGCTTTCCATGCGGGAGACCCGGGTTTGATTCCAGGGCGTTGCAATGGTGCTGTGACCCGGATCGGGTTTCCGAGCCAGTGCCTGATGACCAAAAGCCTTTAGGCTAGTGGAAAAGATGTTGGCTTTCTACATGTTAGACCCGTGTTCTATTGCAGGCTGTTACACACACACACACACACACACAGACACACACACACACACACACACACACACACACACACACACACACACACACACACACACACACACACACACACACACACACACACTTCTGTTATACACTCTCATACTGTAGTTGTTTGGCCTAAAGGGCCTGCAACAATGCTGCTGGTTTACGTGTGTGTGTGTCTGTGTCTCCGTACAGGCGCTGTGTTCAGATCATTCATAAACTGATCTGTTACCAGAAGAAGTGTAGAATCCGGTTACACTACACGTGGAGAGACCTCTGGTCAGGTACGGAAGTACTGTGTTTCTCTGTCTCTTACTTTATTCCTCTCTTCCTCCATTGGGCTAACATTCACTCATTCACCCATACATTCTCTCTAACTCAGTCTCAGAATGTCTCTCTCTTTCTGTCTGATGTGATCACTCTGCCTGTCTGTCTCCCTCTCCATGCATGTCTGGCTTGCTCTATTCTATTGCTGCCCATTCCTCTCTGACCCAGTGTGAATTGTTTGAAGTATCGGACAAATGAAAAACATGAACCCTAGCGTCCCTATTCTGGGCATGTCGTAATAGACGAACATTCGGCATAAAAAGCGCACAACAAGTCATGTTGCGATGCATTGTGAGCTTGTAGATCAAACTTTTTCGTCAAAGAGATTTTGGTCTTTAGGCTAAAACAACAGAAAGCATTGTTTAGAAACTGAGAAGAGGGACACAAACACATACATTTTTGATGCAACAGTATGGACTGACAATCGCGAGTGGCTGTGCATCATGAATGTGCCGTGTCTGTTTGTCACATGTGCGCATGTGCAGGTGTGTCTTCTGTTCAGTGTCCTTCCCTGAACTCTCATTCCATCCCCCATATCAACGTATGATGAATCCTCTCAGAAAGATATGCTGCATTATGAATGTGTTGATGGTGTAGGGCAGCTGGGGCACTGAGAGCAGAGCAGCTACTCAACAGCCCCTTCTACTAAAAAAAAGTCACTCTGTTTAATGAACCGTGTAATGTACTGTAGCGACTGTGTTGTGACAGAACAGGGCAGGCTACCACGGTCTGTTATTCAACATTTGATGAGGCACAACGCCTCTCAGACCAAAACAAAAAAGAAAGAAAGAAATATATTCAAAAAGAATGAAAGAAAGGGAAGAAAAAAGTTAGTGTTTATAGATGTTTAAGACACAATATTGGTGGTGTGGTGTATACTGAACTACCTTCAAGTTTCTTACTCTCCACATCTTTTAATTTGCGCATTTCTTGGTAAGAGTTCAACAAGGAGTTGACGCTTTTGAGGAAAAGCCAATTCAATTCCTGTTATTTCTGAAAAAGTATTGCACCATTGAGAAGGGATAATGGCTCCCTACAGTGCACGCTAAGTGTCCTTGTAGCCGTGTTTCTTTCAGCCTGGTCAATCAATGCACAACAACAGGACATAAATTCAACCTGTAATGGCCCCCATCTCCCTGACTCTCATTAGAATACCCAGGCTTCTAATCAGAACCAATAATCTCCTCAGTTTCCCCCAACAACAACGTCTTACTCATGTTTGACAATAATGGTGCACCATGAAAGGAGAACGGGGAGAATAAAGACCAAAGAGAAAGTAGAAAAAAGGGGAGAATACATCCATACAAACAAGACTGGAATTTCAAGACTGGGATAAACACACAGTTAACAGCCAAAACGCTCTTTAAGCATGTAATCAAGACCATATACACAAAAAAGAAAGAGAATTAACGGACCCACTTCACCCATTTTCAATCTTTATATAACTGGTCCTCGCTAATGCTCATTATAAGATGGTACCATTTCTGTCTACTCATACTGTGTGTCAGAGGAGGGCTTGGGGACAGTTCAGAAACCTGCCCCCCAGTGACATCATTGATTCGATAGGCAGGTTTGGTCATTTCAAAAAAGATTTCAAACTTCTGTTTTTATTTTTTATTAATGCAAGAACAATGGCTTCTATTTCAGCATGCTAACGTTCCATAAAGAGAAAGGCTGTAGTTTCTATTAGCTTGGAATCCTCATTGATGATGTCATTGGTAGGCAGGTTTCTGAACTGTCCATAGCCCACCAAATCTTGATGAATTTAATACACAGGACCACAATGGAAACAAGCCCTCAGGGCTTTTTGTGTTATTCTTTTTGCATTATTGTATAACTGTACCTCTGTACTTTTTGAGAACTGTTAATAAAGTATTCAATCAATTAAAACGAAACCAGCCTTAGCCCCTGTGCTAAGGGTAACTGGTACATGTCACAGAACAAGACGACTTTTACTCCTCTTTTTACGGTCATGAGAAACTTTATAAATGTTCTGTGTAAATACGGTGCTGGAGACTCGATCACCCTCGTTTATTTTATTGGAAGTTATGCATGTTTTTCTATAATACTCACAAACGAGGTTATATACTGTACAAAGGCATGGCACACACAAACACACATACACAAATTACAATTACACACACTCAAGTATCATGTAATACACAATATCAGTTAACACGCATGCATTTACACAGACCGATGGAGTTCTGCTGCAGCTTACTGTCACCACTGGTGGTTATTACAGGAGATCTTTGTCTGTCTGTCTGTCTGTCCGTCTGTATCCAGCTCTCATCAACCTTCTGAAGTTCCTGCTGTCCAACGAAACCACACTACTGGCCAAGCACAACATCTTTCACCTGGCTTTATTGGTGAGATATGCACTCATACTGAACACACATGCGAGGTACACTGACACACACATAATACACAGCTGGCACACACAAAATACATAACGGACACAGAAACATAAACAGAAGCACACTGGCAGACACTTCTGGACTTATTGGTAGGATACACATACACGTAATAACAGATGCATGCACACACCACAAAGAGAGACAGACAGACATGCACACAGATGACACACACATGCAAAAACACACACTCACACACAGTAGAGCAAGCAGCTGCTGTATCAGTTCTTTAAATCTTGTACAGTACCTTACTCTAATCTGTTGGTTGAACAGGAAACACACACACACACACACACACACACACACACACACACACACACACACACACACACACACACACACACACACACAAGTCCCTTTATTCATTTGTCAAAGATACTCTACTTATTCAGCACTAAAGAGGTTACCTGTTTGAAAACATACATTTAACTGATTTATTAATTGTATACTCTCAAACACTGTATGGTATTGTGGCGTTGAATGGTTCTGTGTTGGTCCAGGTGGTGAACCTGTTCAACATGTTCATCACATACGGAGACACCTTCCTGCCGACCTCCAACAGCTACGATGAACTCTACTACGAAATAGTCCGCATGCACCAGGTCTTCGACAACCTCTACTGCATGGGTAAGAGCACTGGATGACAGACCGATAAACACACATACTGTACGTACAGAGAGGTGGTTATGATGAGTCTGCATGCACCTAGTCTCCTGACACCAACCAGTCTGAGATCTCTGCCTACCAATCAGCTTAAATCACCTTAAATGGAAGGTATTTGCTAGTTGCCAGAAAACTGCAGGCCTGCTACAACTCTGTTCTTTTAAACCACAGCAAAAATAAACTGTTTGCTGCTGAGAGCGATTGCGCTTCCTATTAAGAAGATAGGTGTTTAAGTTCCTTTTTACTGAATTGAAATGTCCTGTGTTTCTTTTGCTTAATGTTTTGTGTAAAGCTGCAGCACAATGAATTGCCTTGTTGTTGAGAATAGAATAGAATGGCAGTGAGTACAGCGACTAACAAACCTACGCCGACTGCTTTAGAAACCAATCAACATCCCAATATTATTTTTGGGCCAACTTAAAGACTTTTTTCTTTCCCTCCCCAGTTGTCATGTCAATTGATTCCTCCCTACACACATTTCTGTGTGTTGTCACTGCTGTTGTATCTTACTAGCTCGCCTGCCAGTGAGGGGCGCCCACTGGGAGCACGTATAGCCTTCGTCCTTCTCCTCCAACACTCCCTGCTGTCAGGTGCCGCCCCAGCCTGTAGGAGTATGTGCCTTGACAAATCAATCACCCTCCCCGATCAGCTTCCCTCCCCCGAACACGGGCCAGTTGTGTTCGTATATAGACACTTTTTAAACTTGTTTCCACTCAGTTTTAACAAGGAACGCTGGGAGATTGTCCTCAGTCTCTAGCTGAGTGAAGCGAGACTGAGTCTAGCATGCACCAAACCCTTGACAACCTCGACCACTGGAGAGAGAGAGAGGGAAATGGAGACTGCGATTGACTGACAGATACACAACAGAGAGGGATAGACAGGGATGTACAGATACTATTTATGAATGAACTATATACCATCTGTATGCATAAGACACCCAGAGAGAGAGACAGAAAAGAAGGGTGTGATGCACAGCTGACTGAATAATTGTACGTGACAAATTTTATCTCAATACATTTCTGCAGAATGTAATCGTTTCATTTGAATCAGAATGTCAACTGTTGGTGAAAATAGTCAAGAGATATAAAATATTTTATTCCAATTTTATGAAGACTCCTCTCCTCTCCAGTTCTCAGAGTATCCACCAACACTGGACAATGGAAGGAACCTGCCAGCAAAGTCACACATTCTCTGGTCAATGTCAGGTAGGTGTTAAGAATGTTATTCAGCGTATTTTTAGATAGATGCTTGGTTTGATGTTCATCTGGTATTCTAGTTTCTTTTAAGCACTACATTGTTCTCTTTGCACTCTACTTATGTGACTGTTTACCCTGCCGTTTGTTGACTAAGGTTCATGCTTCCAGCCCTCCAGTGCTTACTCCGATTTGCCTGAATTATAAATTGGACTCACACTGGCCCATGTCTCTCTCTCACACACACACACACACACACACACACACACACACACACACACACACACACACACACACACACACACCCCGGTAAACATGATATAACATCCACACAACACATTTGGATAGGAGTAGATAGAAGAAAGCAAGCATTTTGGTAGGAGGGAATGAGAAAAGCCCATAGGACCTGTCCATTCCATTATTTCCAACCCCTTATCTCAGTAACCCTAACTGCATGCTTCCCACGCACATACATACACACGCGCGCAGAGGCTCAAGAGCTTGACGCGGCTTCGACTGTCTCCCTGTTATCTCCCTCCTTCCCGTCTCCCCTCCGTCCCCCTAGAAGGGATGGTCTCTAAAGGGATGATCCTCTGAAGCTGCCCCCAGCGCAGAGGCCCCAAGGGTGGGCTGTGTTCGCAGCAGCCTCCCACCCCCCTTGGGAGTCGTGATGGAGCCAACTCCAGCTCAGTAACAGGCAGCCAGCAGGGCCTGAGGACAGAGATACAAAGATACAGTAACATCCTTAGCCTTAGACCACTTGTGGTCTATTTTATAATTTGTCGTACAACAGTATGTGCCATGCACTCGTGGCGCTTTGTGAGCTTGCAGATTTTTTCTTTTTTCTTTTTCCTTAGTAAATTGTAAAGTTTGGAAAATGTTCACCTATAATGACAAAATATGGATGCAAGGTTGAAAGTGGTGAACTGTAATATAACTTCAATTTATTTTCACATAATTTTTATTGAAGAAGTCAGTTTTACAGGAGGATAAACAATGACAGAACTCTTCAAATTTTCTGTGAAACAAACAAACACACAAGACATATAACTTTAATTTAAGTGTACAAATGTAGCCATTCTTACTCTCATTGTTAGCTTATGAACAAAGGTCTAGTCAGGCGGTTGGAGAGAGGTTTGAATCCCATAGCATCCAACGAGCCGGCATCAGCAGCCATGTACTGTGCAACCCCATCTCTACCTGTTTACTCTAGATGTTTCTGAACCAGGGATGAATTTATTAATGTAAACAAAGGATTTATACATTCAAACGCACACACACTCCATCCATCTGCAAGTGCAAATGATATTAATCTTGCGGGAATACATTCATGCAGCCTTCATTACTGAAATTGATTTGAAGTACAATGAATCTCTTCCAAGTTGGTGAATATAAAACCAGTCGCTCACTGGTGTTGCCTCCCCGGGGAATATTTGTCATAGGCGATGGGTTTGATCTTAGCTGGAGACAGTAGCCAAAGATAATTGTTCAATGTCTTTGGAAGGCCTTGGAAGCTCTACCCGTTAACTCATCGGGAGCTCTGGTAAGGAGCATCTGCTTAAACCCATCAAATGAAAAATGAATGGACTAACAAGTGATTGTTAGGGTGTTATACATTTTATGAATTTTAATGAAAACGCAACACCTCCTCTATCTTGCTTTCATTAGAGTGAGTTGGCGATACACCAGTGTTCCAAGCACAGATAACTAGAGAACTGTGGAGAATTCAGAGCCATGCTGCTTTTAATCAGTGCAGTTTATTTGCTGCATGGTGAGTCTCTCCTATGTACTGTACATCAGTACAAATGGCTGAAGGTGGAAGAGGCCATGGTGTAACTGGAAGATTGCAGGTTAGACCCTGGCAACAGAAAGTGTTGTTTTTTCCTTTGCCACTAAGGCCCTATTTCAAAAATTGCATTGCGATAGATCTCCTATATTCGCTAGAAATAGGGACGCCAGGTTGAAAGTGGTTAAACAGGGGATTGTCCGTCTTCCTGAGGGGGACAAGACAGGAGGGAGGAGCGTTTGAAAGGTCCATGGCTTAAACTAGCCTTGAGCAAGGCACTGAACCTTCATCTGCTGACAGATACTAGATCCCAAGCTGCTCTGGAAAAGAGCAATGGATAAACTCATCAAATAGAGGAATCAATAACCATTACTGTCTGCTCTCTGGCTATATGAATGTAAATGAAAACACAGTTCCTTCCCACATCCATTAGTTTGTTTTGGTAACACCGCACTCCCATCAACCTCCCCCTTGCCACCCCAACTCACCACACACACACACACACACACACACACACACACACACACACACACACACTCACCCCACCACAAACGCAAATATCAGTGCTATGGGTAATTCTTTGCTGATTTGATCACTGTAATTTATTTGATGCATGATTGTACTATGAGGAAAAGCAATTTCAATTTACAGCTTCCTGCATCAGCTTCCATTTGAGGCCATAAAGTGGCTTATTTCACTGAAATGAATGCAAATGCTGGAGAATAATGGCGTGAATTCACATGCAGATGTCCCTGGTGTGCTTGCACCATATGAAAGTAAATAGGAATGAATAGCAATGAGACTAGTTACTAAACAGTCTAAATGACTGGCACACAGATGTAGCGTAGCGGTTAAGACCTCTGTCTCAGTCTCTCGACCCACATGTATCTTTTTCTCATGTCTGGAGTGAGTCAACTCTCACCAGAATCTTCTTTAGTATGTCTCCCCAACGCTGTGGCCCTCTCAGCTGGTCCACTCGCTCTCAATAAAGAAAAAGTGGAGTGGAGTGGACTGGTCGTAAAAAAGCAAATGGCGTGTCCATAAGTGGTATTTTGTGTATGTGCTCTGGCTTAGAGTGTACTTTCTTTTTTATTGCATTGATCACATTATCATGACGTCCTGGGTCTGAGCCTACATACAGTATGTACGAGAGCTTCAGTTGAATGAAAAGTGTCAAAATGATGTTGGGTATATTGCAATAAAGCAATAGTAAGGAGTAGAAGCTTTAGAGTCACATAGTCAAACCTTTATACACAGTTCATTTAAATGTGTTGTTGAGGGACTCTGATGGCATTATAATTCATATTCTGTTGTGATATGCTCCAGTGAAAACTTATAAAATAGGCATCCATAGATTAGCAAGTGGCAAGCTTAATGGATTATTATAATATATAGTATACTACTGTGTGTGTGTGTGTGTGTGTGTGTGTGTGTGTGTGTGTGTGTGTGTGTGTGTGTGTGTGTGTGTGTGTGTGTGTGTGTGTGTGGCTGTCCGTGGATCTATTACCTATGCCAATGCATCTGTTAATCTCTATGAAATGCATCTTGGCTCTTCTCATCTTTCCTCCCGTCTTGTGTTCTTTATACGTTTCAGGGCCATCATCAACCATTTCAACCCCAAGATAGAGTCGTATGCTGCAGTGAACCATATCTCCCAGTTGTCAGAAGAACAGGTGAAACACCACTCACTCATATCTGCTTATCATGTCACAATACATGGACTCCACATGTGATGTTCTATGATGTCAGGGTCACTCGTAAAAGACTTATGACACTCATGTCAGTGTCACTCATTTTAGTCTCTCTATGATGTCACAGTCATACAGAATATATATATTCTGTATATAATATATGACTGAGATGTCATAAAGAGACCCAACAGTACATCATGTTGGTTGCTTTATGACATCACAATCTACATTAATGTACGATTGTGATGTCAGAGAGGCTATGATATCACAGATGTTCTTGCTGACAATCTGTTTATGAATTTCTGAAACTTTTTTTGACATGCACAGAGGGTTCCGGATCACTTTCGAGGGGCCCTTCTAATAAAATCATTTTAAATTCAGACTGATGGCTGTCATGAACAAAAAATTGCCACTTATTGAGCTTGTTCTGAAGGATGCAAAAAGAGAACAGGTTGCCAGTCAATGGACAAAACAAGGACGGCACATGTCAGTCTACTTGGTTCAGCACCACCGCCGATGGGACAGCGACAGGCCATGAGCACCACAGTGTGCACGCCCAGCAACATGCTGGGTCTCCACAGTGGAAGTGTGTTTGTAGTTAAACCATTAGCAACACTTCAGATTCAGATATAGATGTGAATGCTCATAGAGAATATAACAATGGAATGACAAACTACATTGGGCCTATTCAAAGATAAAGTAGACACGACTTAGACACGGCGGCAACAGATGCAGCCGCCCATAACGTAAAATTAGCAACGCAAGCACATATCGATTGTATAAAATGATGCAGCCATTCTGCCATGTTTTAGTGTTAATCAATGTTTTGTTGTTTGGTTAGTACATCATCATTGAAAAAAATATAATGAAATATAATAACGCCCCTCAAAATAATGCCCTTAGTGAGTGCCATGTCTCGCAAAGTTGTGATTACTTAGTCCTTTATCCAGGTGGGATAGGAGGTAACATGAGTGAGTCGATGATTGTAGGGATGCAACAGTTAATGGAATTAATCGATCATAAAAAAATAAACGATAATCAGTAATTTAATAGAATTATCGATTAGTAATCTATCTCTATTTTTTCCCATGTCTTTGTATGGGGAAGGTTGAGACACCTTGTGAGCTTGTAGATCTGCTATTTTCAGTTGCACTCCTCGGTTATTCAATGAATCGAAAAAGTAATCGATAGATTAATCGCTAAGAAAATGATTGATAGTTTCATGACTTTCTGACCGAAGTGGGATCCAGAGGTTTTATATTCCACAAGTGAAACGAGTGTTCCACACCCCTTAGTATTATTTCTATATGAAGGAAATCTGAGAAGAAGCCAAGTACAGAATGCTCCAGTGGGAGATTCAATCCTAGCTTAAAAAATAGACAAGAATCAAATGACTGTAATCAAAGACTTTCGATGAGTATTTTTAGGAGCTTTGTTACTTTGTTGCCGTGCTTCTGAAACGCAGTTTCTTAAACCATCCTCACACGCATGCTTTCAGAGCCACGCTGAAACTTCATACGTATGCCTGCTGAGCTCTGCTTTAACTATCATCCACATCAAATAATAATGCACACAACAGAAAAACACACTGGTATGTGCATATGTGTATTTACAAGCTGATAAGAGAATGATGGATTCTGTTATTATACTCCTCACTTACCTCTCTGACTTTATCTCCTGGATTTATTCACAACAAAAGAGAAGTGGCATGCGGTTTATGTGGTGACGTCAACACTGTGCCATCAGGTCTATATAGATACCACTTCTATTGGCTGTGTTAGTTGTCTGCTCTTAGACCAGATCAAGTTTATTAGAAGTTGTAATTTTTAGCAGTCTGCTCCTACTTTATGAGCTATTATAGATCTCCCATCGTTAATTTAACTGAACTTCAGTTGCACTGCCTAAAATTATATATTTTTAAATGGAATGGAAATATATAACGGCTTATGTAATACAAAAGTGCTACTCTCCAGGGATGTAAAGTTTACTTCAGGAATATGAAAGTTTATATTCCAGTTTGCTTCAGTTTTACAGTGTTGAGTGGGTGTGACATAGTTTGGCTGATCTCGTGTCACTCTCTGGGTCTTTGGATCTCTTTGTCAGGGTTGGTGACAGTGTTGAAAAGGCAGACCCAGTGTGATTTCTTACCCAAAGTCTCTCTTACTCACACTTCTTCATACTTGAAGATAATATTCTTGTGTGATGTTTTAGCTTTAATCCACAGTACAGTGGGACAGGAATGACACGTGTGGGTGGGTGGGTGGGTGGGGGTGGAAGGCATATTTTCTGTCAACAGCATTATAACAAGGGCTTCCAGCTACTGTATGTCTCAGGTCTAATAGATTGATGACATGGGAAAATAGAAAGCAACTTTATTCTTAAAATGTATGTAATAAATACATAGTAATCTCAGGTAGCTGACCTATTGACGTTCAGTGTACAGTACGTGAGACTACTTAATTAGTTTCCACCCCATGTCAAATGAATCATAATGCACCACTTTCTTTTGATGTCAAGCTCCAAGGTGAATATGTAAACAAGAACTTTTAAAACATAAACTTGCCTATTTTGCTAGAAATTATGTAGGTTACAGTATATTTGAAGGATAAAAGTGAAGGCAATATTTAGTAAACGACAGCATAAAGTTTTAATAGAATAAATGGCTTTGTACGTGTCCTCTGTCAAGTTGCCAGATAGATCTCTGCCAGTCCCTCCAGACGCCATATACAGATTATATTACATTTCAGTAGTTAATTACTATATTTTGACATTGTTTTTTTTTCTGTTTTATTCCTGTGAGGCCCTGGCAAACTGTATCTGTACTCTCATTGTGCTAAGCTCTGATGTCTTCAGCCCCTCATCTGTAACATTCACTTTCATCACCAGATAGATATGCAGGATATGCTTTGTTTTGGTGACATACAAGATCTTGCCATTTCTGATGGAAATGATTATACCGGACCTGTTATACAGTGCAGTAGAACCGCACAGTCCAGTATATAGAACATACCATATATTTTGGAAAAAGCTGTCAATTTATTTTCTGATTATTCAATTAATCTATATGATGAAGATTATGGCCATAACATGACAGTAAAATAAGGTAATCAAGTATGACATGATGATAGGTTATCTGGATCCAAACTAGATCCAAACTAAACTTCATTTTATATTGAACCAAGACAAGAATCCTTTACGCGATGCATCACTAAACAATTATTGGATTATTGAAACTTAATTCAACTAGTTTTGTGACGATGGAATAATCGATTCTGTGAGTAATAATCTCACCCGTACACTAATACATAACACTTGCCATCACCATTTGGAAACAAATGAGAGCCCTCGGGAACAGATGAGACTCCAGCAGGGTGTTGGAACAACATTCCAAAAGATATGTTGACTCTCTTCTCTCATCCAATCCCTCTCTTTCTCTACTCTTTTTTCCTTCTTTTTGTAATGAGCTGTGAAACGTTGCGTTTCCTTCCCTCTGTCATTTGAGATCTAGCTCTCCCTCCTCCACTCATCCCTCCCACAGTGTCTTCCTTCTCTACAGCGGCACCACAAGATTGATGGCACCCAGACACAAACAGCAAAATGAGCTGACGCACGCGCGCGCACATGCATACAAAAACACGCTTATACACTCACGCATAGACCCACACCTCATCCACACAAATGTAGAGGCATTACAGAATTACACAAAGCATGTGTGTATCTGTGCTCCGTGATGAGATGCCTACATTGACAGATATGATCCATTCAATCCTGTCTGTCCTCCCATGCAGAAAAGTGTCCCAGTTACACCAGTATGTGTGTGTGTGTGTTTTAACATTTTGTTAGACAACATTCATTCCACAACATGCCATCCACCCCCTCCCCAGTCCCTCTCTCTTCCTGCTTTATGCCTTGTCTTTTTGTCGTTTTCTACACAGTGAATTTGGGTCCATTTTCACACACTCGGGAGTTAAACTAACACTGAGGATATTGCTGTGTGCCTGTCTCTCTGGCTTTGTCATGCTGTGTGTCGATTTGTTTGTCTCTCGCCCCCTCTTGCATCTCTCGATTTCCTCCTTTCTCTCTCTTTTCCACTCTCCGTTTCTCCCTGGGCGAGCGACTTAAACACACATTAGTCGATATTTACCATTACACCCTGGCTCATTGTATTTCCACATGGAGGAGTGAGGGATGGGGAGACGATGGGACAGTGAATGAGAATGGAGGAGAGAGAGAGAGAGTGAGAAAGCTATGAATATTTCATCAGCGCACCATCAGAGATTGAAATAAAAAACAACAGCACTTTAAGCAGAGCGGAGATTTAGAGCGGAGATTTATCAGAGCGCAAGTAGAAGAGAAATGTTCTCCCCCGTTCCTCAGCGGCTGCTGCTGTTCAGCTTTATGTTTGTGTTAAGTTGAAAACTCGGCTTTGGATGTTCAACGGTACCGGTACTTGGGGTGGGGGCCAATGTGTACATGTGTCTCAGTTGGACCTGTAGGTTAAAATACTGTATGTGTTGTTCTAAATGAATAGATAGTGTACAGTCTGTGTAATGTACACGTGTGGAGTTCCAAGTTATGGATAGTTTGGATGTAGCATGACAAAGTGGTTGGTTCATGCACACATTCTGTCCTGTGCTGTGTTTGTGTACATGTGGCTGTAATGTGAGTCTCTATGCTTGTGCATTAGCACACCCATGGCTTTGGGCACACCTAAATCTAACACACCCTTCATGCGCTACTTAAAGGACGACTTCACCAATTTTCAACGTATCTTAACTCATTCACTGCCAGGAATTAATTATTAATTAATTAGTTAATCCGTCTCCGGTCCCCTTGCCAGTTGCCAGCGAAAACGTCGATTTTACTGTAATAATAGTAGTTGGTCCCCCCAATGCTCATGCTAAAATGGTTTTAAAAAATCTAAGTCTAAAGGCCCTTACACACCGGGGACAATTTTTGCATGCGAATAATACGTTTTTTTTAAAAACCTTATAAAGTCAATGCAAGCTTCCAAAAAGCGAAGTGAAAAAGCGTCTTTTATTTATTCGGAACGAGTCAGAATCTTGCGTATATTCGCCGGTGTGTAATGACCTTTAGTCTATCTACCCTGTCTGTGTCTCAGAGGAGAGCTTTGGACACTTCAGAAACCCGCCTACCAGTGACATCATCGTTAGGCAGGTTTTTTTTTTTTTAACAGATTAATGTTTTGCTGATTTTTATTAAGACGAGAATAATGGCTTCTACATGAAGATGGGAAAATGGGTGAAGTCGTCCTTTAATAGCCTGCCATGTTTTGCCCTTCTGTGATTTTTAACCAGTATAAGCAAACAAACTACAAAATAAGCCTACAGTTTCAGACCGTTTAGGCCAAAAAACTATGAAAGTGTATAACAAATATAAGGTAATATTTGTGTGTGTGTGTGTGTGTGTGTGTGTGTGTGTGTGTGTGTGTGTGTGTGTGTGTGTGTGTGTGTGTGTGTGTGTGTGTGTGTGTGTGTGTGTGTGTGTGTGTGTGTGTGTGTGTGTGTGTGTGTGTGGTGCACATGTATGCGATTGCATGTGTGTTTATATTGATTCTCAGGGAAGCATGACATGTTTGTCTGCTCTCATGCCATGCCTTGTAGGGTATATGAGCTCTACAGGTCTGCTTAGGGACTCTTTCATTGATGAATGGAGAACTGCCAGGAGAATCACTGCATAATTACCTGTGCTTTTCCTCTCTGCCTGCCGCACTACTGACCCTACACACTGTGTACACTAATAAATACCAGGGTCGCACAGTTTTGTATATAGTCTTATGATGTATGATGCACAAAAAATGCATTAAAATTATTCTAGTATTAATACTCGTATTCATGATTAATAATTGTGAACGCATCCTGGAGCAAAATAATCAACGTTTTCATTTTGCCATAATTGTTGAGTGTTGGTTTACCCCGGCTCAGAGAGTGTTGAAATGGACCCTTATAGCTAAATTATTTGTTGCATAGTTACACTTCCTCACTCCTTTGACAGTCCAACTAACACACACACACACACACACACACACACACACACACACCCTCTCTTTGTTGTTTTGTATTCAAACAAAGTGAAGGATCCTAGCGATCATTAGGCGAGTCTTGCTGTGTCTTTGCAGTTAAAGCTAATGGGCTGTGTCACAAACAGAGAAAACAAACAACCACTGAAGAATCCATCAGTCTACGAACACAGGAGCCATATCTGTTCTTCTCACTCTGTCCTATGAGCACAATTGGCAGCAACAACGTTTAGTTTGGTTGAAGGAATAAAGGTCATCACTTGGTTTTTAAATGTCATACACTAAAGTCTCTACAGCTGGTCAATATGAATTTCATGAGTCATGTTTTCATCCACTCTGGTGTCCATCAGTGTGTCTTATTGGGTCTGTATTTCTTGTTTGGTAACGTAACGGCAGGTCAGAATATGGCTTGGTACAATTGCACGTGTATTTGTAGCTCTGTGTTATGCTGCAGACATTAAAGGGAGTCTTTAATTTAAACATGAAATATATGATTCAGTGCCTTTCGTCACAGGGCAATTTTAAGTTTGATTATGTCTCATGAATAAACATGTGTTAGTTAAGTATTTAACATGAATTAATATTTGACTGGGGATGAATATTGAAGGAGTGCATTTCCAACGGAATATCCACTTCTATTGCATTATGGAGTAAGAAGCAATGGCTTGCATGTTTAGTATCATCTCTTCAGTCATTTCTGAAAACACTTTCACAGATGTGTGTATGCATGCAATACTGGTACTTAAGTCGGTTCTTGTATTTTCTTTTTTTAGGAATGTTGAGATTATTTTTGATCCACTGCTTTTCAAACAGGTTGGATTTGTGCCAGTTTCTGTTTTTTCATTGAAGCACTTTGTAAATTGTGTAAATGTTTGCCCTCCCCCAGGTCTTGGAGGTGGTACGGTCCCACTATGACACATTGACCCTGAAGCTGCAGGATGGGTTGGACCAGTTTGAGCGCTACTCTGAGCAGCCCAAAGAGTCTGCCTTCTTCAAGGAGCTGGTGAGAGTGAGAGCAGTAGCAGTGCATGGCGGGAGGGGAAGTAGG
This sequence comes from Gymnoscopelus microlampas, assembly GCF_963454915.1. NCBI lineage: Eukaryota > Metazoa > Chordata > Actinopteri > Myctophiformes > Myctophidae > Gymnoscopelus > Gymnoscopelus microlampas. The sequence continues at coordinate 35,752,330 of NC_139939.1, forward strand.
GGATTATTTTTGCTCGGTCTGATTATAGCCATTTTATGAGCTTGAGTCTATGTGGCAGTGTTTATTTTGACCGCCAATTTTTATTTTGTTTTAGACATAGTCTTTTGTCTAGTTTTGTCAGTCGGCTAAATCAACTTTAGATTTAGTCGACTAAAATGTATTTTGGCAGGCCTTGATGCCGTCGTAATGGCTAATTTTACACTTGGTTGCATGCTGAAAATAGCAGATCTACAAGCTCACAACGCGACACGTTGTGAGCTTGTAGATCTGCTATTTTCAGAGCTTAACACATGAGCGCAACCAACCATAAAATAACTTGTCTTAGTTCTACTGGATCTCTTCTCCACTAGACCACTTTAGTCTAGTTTTTATTTGCTGACGAAATTGTCAATATATTTAGTCTTTGTTTTAGTCATCGTAGCTTAGTCTTTATTTAGTTTTTGTCAGTGAACATTTTTCGTCATAGTTTTAGTCGACAGAATTGGATTTAACTTGCTTTCCTTATCCATGTGTTCCTCTCTCTGTCTTCTCTGTTCTGTTTCTCCTGTCGTCTTTCTCTGTCTTCTCTATTCTGTCTATCTCCTTTTCTCTCTCTCTCTGTCTGTCTATCCAGGTACGCTCCATCAGTCTGAATGTGAGAAAAAATGTTTCTCTCAACACACTGAGCCAGGATGTACTTCTCAAAGAGTTCTCCACCATCTCTTGAAATGCACACACACACACACACACACACACACACACACACACACACACACACACACACACACACACTCGCGCACACAGCTGGGTTACTATGGTATCAGTAAAAAAGGTAACCCACATGTCGCTGTCATACACACAGTCTCAAGTCCCACTCAGATCCTCTGAGTTCCACCCTGCCACTGGTATTGATAAGCCCTCACAAACACTGCAATCTCAAACCCCTGATTGAGCCATTTCAGTATGGTGAATCTGTCATCTTATGACAGTATTCACCAGTACACAGGATCCTGTGTAACAGTCCTTTATACTGTAACAGAGGGCGAGGAGGACCCATGTATGAACCTAGCATGGCTGCATGGTAGAAGTGAAATGGGGGAGGTGGTTGTGGTAGGTTACCCTAGTGGTAAGAGTGGTCCCGTACTTAAAGAGATCACAGGTGACACACCAGCAACACTGTTGGGTGCTGTCAGTCACCCTAATTAAAAATACACTCTGCGTCACTCTGGATGAGGGTGTTGGCTAAATGCCTACCTTCTAAGTGTAGTTGTATTAGTCTGGGGTTTTCATTAGGCACCCTCCATGGAAGGTGTTTGATTGAATTGGCGCCCACACTGCCTACAGAGGACATCCATCCAAGGACCATCTCCAGCACCACATCCATTTTCAAATGTACAGCTGTAAATGTGCTCTTAACCAGTTCAAAGATATTCCCCTTTTTGGCAGTGTGTGAATGTGGACTGATAACTTCTGTTCTCTTCAGTTTCTGACAATAAATCCACCAGTGTTTTTGTATTTTATGTTTGTTGGTTGAAGTATGACGGCTGTTGGATGATCTGAAATGGTGTGAAGTTAACAAACCTTTCTGTAACACTTTAAACTGGCCTGATTCCAGTGTATCAACCAATGTATTAATGTACTGTATGCTGCCCCATGAAGTCAAAAAGCAGGAAAACTGAAAACAAAATGTTAATTTCATCTCTCATCTGTGTTGGTAATTAAGAAGCATTCATGGGTATAACTTTTGTTGTTGTGAAATCAAACTTTATTTAAAGCACATTTCCATTTAGTGTGGGGGATAAAACTAATGGGTAAGATTTTTCTTGAATATTAACACAGGTTTAATGAGTACTAGTTATAGTCTACGCAAGTCAAATACAAAGGTTGATGAACTAGAATGAGACCAGTGTAAAATGTTACCTAGTGTTTATGCTTATTGTTGCACGGCCTTTGTGTTTTTGAACAAAGCCCTGTTTAATAACCCACTGATGTACATTACACAAGGCAGTTTGTCATTATTTTCCCCATTATAGTAATTCTTTGTTATGATTGTGTTTAAGTGATTGCTTGGGTTAAAAGGGCAGGCTGATGGAAGACTGTTAAATCAACGTTTCCCCATTTTTATTGAATGTGAGCGATCATAACTGGCTTGTCTCTAGAGAGAGAAGGGTGACGTCTCTGGTCAGTTACATACATTTTCACTGGAAGCACATCGGATGCAGCCGTAGCCTAGAGCAGTTATTCCCAAATGGTGTGCAGAGGCACACTGTGTGCCTTGTGATTTTATGACAACCACACATTATTATTATTGCAACTTTACAAAAATGTTATGAATTATTTTTATTTACCATGTCACTACTTTGTGTGCACTCATTCCCCAATAGAGGCTAATTCTATACCCTAAATTTTGTTTTTATTGTATTTTATTCACTTTAAACTATTTTGTGCATGTGATAGGCAAAAATGAAATTATTCTTTTGTTCTCACAAATGTTCATAAATGGTAAAAATACAGTAGCAGATCTACAAGCTCACAGCGCAATGCATGTGTTTTGAGCATGTAGCTCTATTCCTGCTCTGAATAAAGGTGTGCCTTGAGATTTCGATTTTTCCCATAATTTGTCCTTTGGGCACAAAAAGTTTGAAAACCACTGACCTAGGTGTTTAAGTGGCAGGCTGTTGTCAGGAATTAATCATGTGGTTCATGTATCACGCATGCTTCAGCAACGTCCATCAATTTATTGTTTGGAAGTAAACAGTAGTGTTCCGAACTATTGATCGACAGGACGCAAGTGTTACTTATTCATTGTTCTTGTTATCTCTGAGCACGCCTAAACAAATTCCAAATCAACTAAGTTGGTTTTGGTAATAGATGATTGAATATTGAACATTATGAATATTCTGCTTTTACAAAGGAAGTCTATGGAGTGTCGCATCTCTCTCCGTAGCTCTGCTCCAGTGGAGCTGCTCAGGGGCCAGTAGTGGAAGACTGGTTGTATTGGACAGCTGTCAAGTGTGAATGTATGTAACTGAATGTTCTCTTCTCAGTCACTCTTTGAATTAATAGAGGTCAGGTCAAAATGAAAATATACTGATCATGGAGGCATGTAAACACTCCTAGACCTTGCCTTGCTGTTGCTCACCCAGTTTGTATTTGATTTTTGATTTTGTGACTGGAAGTTGATTATGAATTATGCAATTATTTCTGTTTAAGTGTAGGGCTGTTATTGCTTTTTCCCCCCCTCTGTTCTCTAACTACTCTATGTAGGTTTTATTATTTATGTGTTTTTTTAAATAAAAGTTGCAGTTTCCTACTGAACCCAAGCCAAGCCTTTTCTATGGGCTATTCCTTTCATTAAGCTGCACTTTTGACAGAATAGAATGTCAGTGCTTCACACAGTGGACATCATTTTTTTGCTTAGCTGTGGAAAATCGGATACAATAAATATGAAATCCAACCCAATGAGATTCTCTCTCAAAACTAGAAAGGAGAACCAAGACTCCAGCTTTTGGTATCGACCTGGTGTAGCTCATCAAAAATTGACTTATTTGAACGTGAATGGGAGCCTGAGGTAAAAAGAAAATGTGACAGCATCCCTTTTGAGTTCATACTTCTCCTATTCAGAAGAATGGAATGGCACTGAACAGCAAGGATCTTTCACAGTGTTTAATAAACGCACATGGAAATCGTCTGTGCTGCCTCCCTACCACCATGGCAGCTTGAACCTCAGTCTACTTACAGTACATAATGTATATTCACAAATATTGCTTGTTAACACTCCTGCCCCTGCAGAGCCTATCAGTCTGCAGGGTTTTGCTGAGGCTGAGGAGCTACCAATGCTGCAGGTGGTGCGACTGGCAATTTCTGACGTAAACAATGATCACATCACCTGGCACAACCACTGGCAGCATCAAGAGACCATGAAAGCTGAGTACACACAGTGGCATCCGGTCCACCACCAGAAGCCCATTCATTGGAAGAGGAGAGTGTAACTGTTCGTAGAGGTCGGGTCTACATAAAACGATATGAACTATGTTACTCTGGCAGCTGAGCATGGCATACAGTAACTGGGCAAGGAAGGGCAGAATTGGGTTATAGCCATGGGTTTCTTGTTTACAAATTACTTTGTGCGTGTACATTCAGAGGGCAAAACCACTTTGACTGAAACGTGCTTTAATCAGCTGTGTGTGATTAGAATCAGCTAGAGCTGCAGAGCATGATCATGTCGTGACCTCAAGTACAAGTCTGTCTCAAACTTAGAAAGATACCTTCCAGATATGCTAAAGAGTGCTGCTTTCTGCCCCCTAATTGTGCAGAAACCCGTCCTGTCATCTCTCCTGACATCCTCTGTCCATGGTGCTGAATCATCACTCTGTCCATGTTGAGATACTTGAATCGCCTGGCAACACAGCTTCATATGGTAACAAGTACACAAAAAAAGATCTATAGAAATAGATCAAAACAAGCCTCTGAC
>NC_139939.1:35761782-35796782 GCF_963454915.1 Gymnoscopelus microlampas
TATGTGGTTGTGCACTTTAACCACCGTCAGCGCCCCCGAAGAGAGAGGTCTTAACCATGATCACCACCGGACACAAAGGTGTAGATCTGAGGTTGGGGGATAAATCTTTAATTTGACACATTGCATCACTTCATAGTGGGATCAGCTGTGTGTGTGTGTGTGTGAGAACATGTGTGGAGTAGAAGTAAAAGTACTGAACATTGGAAATACTCCACTAAAGTAAAAATACCTCAAAATTGTACTTAAGTAGAGTACTTTAGTAAATGTAATTACTTTACACCACTGGTTATCAGTTAGCACTCATTATTGTTGCTGTAGTTGCACAGAGAAAAAGAACATGGAGAGGCTCATTATGCAGTTCTGGTGGGCATTTGTTTTGTTTCTCTGTCACCAGACTTATTTTTATTACGGGGACAGAGCTCTGCTCTGTACACGTATTGTTATTGGCAGTATTCTGTCACTTCTTCTTCTTCTTCTTCTTCTTCTTCTTCTTCTTCTTCTTCTTCTGCCACTTTTCGCAGTTCTGGCTGAACCGTGCAGTCGCTTTTTACGAAACTCGGCCATATGGTAGATGGTCATGAAAAACGATCAAAAAATAATTCTCACAATCTTTCGTCCAAAGGTGGCGCTATAGCACTCAATTGAAAATGCCAACTTTGACCAGGTACAACTCATGCCCTGTTTGACCTACAGCCATGAAACTTGGATACACATATGCGTCTCCTCATGCTGAACAACTTTCACACTCTGACTTTTGACCTCTGACCTTTAGATCTCCCACCATTTTGAATTATATGAAAAACAGTCATTGGCTCCTAACTTCTGCATTTTTTCACTTATGGAAAATCCGTTGGATTTTTTTGTAGAAAGTGGTCCAAAGTTCAAGTGTGAAACGTTTCGTGCAGATTGCTCAAAAATCCCAGGAGGAGATAGATTTTAACTATTACAGTTTTATGAAAATTATTCATCTGTGCCTAAAACATACATGCAGACTCACATTTCTTTGAAACTTTGCAGAAATGTACAGGGTCATTCCAAATATCACTGAAACCAATCTTACTCCAATTGGCCAAAAGGGGGCGCTATAGCAATTTTTTGAAAAGGCAGACTTTAAACAGGCATAAGTCATGCCTCGTTTGGCCGAAAGTCGTGAAACTTGCTTACACATGTGCCTTGACTCATGAGGAACACACGTATCGATTTGACCATTAAGCTCCGCCCTTAGATTTTCCGCAATTTTGAGCAGTTTGAAAAATACTTGTTTTTGCCAGTTCTGGCTTAACCGTGCATACGCTTTTTACGAAACTCGGCCATATGGTAGATGCTCATGAAAAACTACCAAGAAATAATTCTCACACTCATTCGTCAAAGGGTGGCGCTATAGCACTCAATTGAAAGTGCCAACTTTGAACAGGTACAACTTATGCCCTGTTTGACCTACAACCATGAAACTTCGATACACACATGCGTCTCTTCATGCCCGACAACTTTCGTGGTCTGACTTTTGACCTCTGACCTTTAGATCGCCCACCATTTTGAATTATATGAAAAACAGTCATTGGCTCCTAACTTCTGCATTTTTTCACTTATGGAAAGTCCGTTGGAATTTTTTGTAGGCAGTGGTCCAAAGTTCATGTGTAAAATGTTTCGTGCAGATTGCTCAAAAATCCCAGGAGGAGATAGATTTTAACTATTACAGTTTTATGAAAATTATTCATCTGTGCCTAAAACATACATGCAGACTCACATTTCTTTGAAACTTGGCAGAAATGTACAGGGTCATTCCAAATATCACTGAAACCAATCTCACTCCAATTGGCCAAAAGGGGGCGCTATAGCAATTTTTTGAAAAGGCAGACTTTAAACAGGCATAAGTCATGCCTCGTTTGGCCGAAAGTCGTGAAACTTGCTTACACATGCGCCTTGACTCATGAGGAACACATCTATCGCTTTGACCAGTAAGCTCCGCCCTTAGATTGTCCGCAATTTTGAGCAGTTTGAAAAACACTTAAACCCAGGATTTTTCAGCTATTTGCGTGAAACTGTATCATCTGTGTGATCTCCTTTTTCACAGTTACTTATCTGTTGGGCCAATGGCGTGTCCCTTAAATGAAGGCCTCACAATCTCAGGGTCGCCAGTTCAAGCCTCACTTGATGCAGACTTAATTTAAGTTGAATTGCAAACAACATGACTGTATCATTGAATACATGTGCAACTGTTAAAGGTAATGATGAAATGCTTCTTGGAGAGAGTATGTTTTTGCAATGTATGACAAACTTCATTGTGAAAATAACCGATCTACAATCTCAAAACTTTTCAGATAGCAACATGTTTCTGAGCTTGTAGATCGGCTGCTTTCACTGGTTCACTTTTATCTTCAACAGATGACCTCAGCCTGGACAAAGCTATAGCCCTATAGGTAGTGTCTCAGCCTGTGAATCCAAAGGTCGAGAGTTTGATTCCTGTCAATGGCAATAGGTTGAGATGTCAATGGGTGAGGTTTTTCACCTGGGATTGCCCCCCTGCGTCCTATATATGACCACCTCAGCTGGGTTGGGCTGAAAAGAATATTCGCCTGTTGGAATCATTTGCTTTGTCTCAATTTCTATCTATTCCCTTTCCATGTCTTATTGTGCTATTATTGCACTTTGCTTTTTGTCTGTCTGTCTGTGGGTGGGTCATTCCACTTTTCAATTGCATTGCACAAAACATAACTGCATCAAATAATGCATGTGCAATTGTTAAAGATAACATGAAATGCTAATTTGAGAGTATTTCATGTTAAAGATAACATGAAATGCTTATTCAAAAGTATTGTTGTCAAAACTCTCTCTCTCTTCAATCTATTCCGTTTCCATGTCTCTCTCTCTCTCTATTCACTGGCCCCGTATTATCGCTGCTTGCAGCTATATTTATTTATTATTATTTCATTCCTCCCCACACACATTTCTGTATTGTCACTGCTGTTGTACCCTACTGACTCACCTGCCAGTGAGGAGCCCCCACCAGGAGGACGTAGAGCCTTCGTCCTACTCCTCCCGCCCAACACTCCCAGCTGACAGGTGCCACCCCAGCTCGTAGGAGAATGTGCAATGACCAATATCACCCTCCCCGCCCGGCATCCCTCCCCCAAACACGGCATTCGTTTTAGTCACTCAACAAAGCCGGATGCACCACGGTGGATAGGCTCTATGCACAGCAGCCATTTTGGAGAAAAATTGGGCCTCTTCTTACTTCCTTCACAGGTGTTACCAATGATACTAATGAAGGCTCTGTTCCATTCTGGTCAAACAGAGTCAGGGTGCTGATATTGTGCATGTTGGCTCACTAGAAATACTAGTGGGTCTCAAAGTGTGGTCCAGGGACCCTCATGGTTCCTTGAGAGGGTGTAACTCTGAGAGTTATGGGGGTCCTTGAAATTAAAAAGTTTGAGAACCACTGTGCTACACTAAATGGAACAGAGCCTTCATTAGTGTCATTGGTAACACCTGTGAAGGAAGCAAGGAAGGGGCCCAATTTCTGTCCAATATGGCTGCTGTGCATAGAGCCTATTCAGGGACTTTACCACCACCCGAGTGCTGTCACCAGACTTCTACACACACACTCAAAGAGCCTCTGCCAATTGTAAAAAGTAGAGAGACTATTATGGGAAAGTAAGTGGTTAGAGTATAAACTTCCAGTAGGGGATTATCAATGGCCCAGCATGAGCTCCTGTTTAAGTGTTATACAAATACATTTTGGTAGCTATGCATATCAAAATACTCTTGTTAAGGACAGCTCACAGTAGTGGGTCCAGCTGGATGTCCCCTGTCTGCCGCCCCCTGCTGACAGAACAGCTGGAAGTAAGCTGCTCCACATTTAATATAAAATATTGAGCAAGATTCCACTGTGTTGAATCCCTTATCATGTAATATAATATAATGATGAGACCCCCCTCTCTCTCACACACACACACACACACACACACACACACACACACACACACACACACACACACACACACACACACACACACACACACACACACACACACACACACACACACACACACACACACACACACACACACACACACACACACACACACACACACAAACACACACACACACACCCTATTCTATTTTTGTAAATATCATCCCATTTGCTATAAACTCTGTGACACACATGCATGTGTGCGCACGCTCTCACACACACACACACACACACACACACACACACACACACACACACACACACACACACACACACACACACACACACACACACACTTGCTGGGTGAAGAAGACATGTCACTTTCTTCTTCTCCTCTTCCCCTCTCTTCTCCATCCTCCATCCTCTGACATCTATGTGACAGCACTGATGGATGATGAGGGGAAAGATGAATGAATCTTTTGGACTGCTGTTGAATATGGAGGAGAGGGGTCACACACCTGCTCTGCAGTTGTCACCTTGTTAAATTGGATCCCATCCCTTCATTTCTCTTTGCTTTTCTTAAACACTCCTCTCAGTCAAACTGTCATCCACTCTACAGAACCAACATAACCCCCTCTCTCTCTCTCTCTCTCTCTCTCTCTCTCTCTCTCTCTCTCTCTCTCTCTCTCTCTCTCTCTCTCTCTCTCTCTCTCTCTCTCTCCCTCCCTCCCAGTGGTGTAAAGTGACTTTACTCAAGTACTACTTAAGTACAATTTTGAGGTATTTTTACTTTCTTCAGTATTTACTAATTTCAATACTTTTATCATTGAGGAAAATATTGTACATTCACTACACTACAATTACTAGTTACTTTGTAGATTCTCACAACGCTCACAATGCCTCGCGATGTGATGCATTGTGAGCTTGTAGATCAGCTATTTTGGTAGGCTACTTTAATTATATTTTGATGCTGATAGTTTTGTACTTTTACGCAACTATTTTGAATACGGCACTGACGGGAATAACAGAGTATATTATCTACACAGCAGTATTGATACTTTTACTTAAGTAAAACATGTGAGTAGCCTACTTCTAAGTTCTTCCATCGCTGCTCCCTCCCTCCCTCCCCCCCCCCCCCCCCCTCTCTCTCTCTCTCTCTCTCTCTCTCATTTGACTCTCATTGACTGAAGATTCCATTCTGCATTTCTTTAAGACTGGATGCAGTCAACAAATCACCTGATTTAGTGACACCATAAGATAACAAACTACGTCTAAACTCCAGGTCGTGCAGACAGTCATTTCATGCAAACGGTGTATTGACCACGGCACAAGATAATTAAGAGCGAATGTTAATTGGGCAGGGCTTGGGCGACTGTAACTGGAGGCTGTTTTTAACAGTGTGGCTAAAAGACGACCAGCCGAGGGTTTTGACTGGTTACAAGTCTCATCATCTTTCTACACACATAGACCATAAGTTTATGTGTGCGTAAAATGAATGAATGAGTTAGATGCTAAATTGCAGTCGCCGTTGATCCAAAGAGGAGAAGGTCGGATCTTCTTTCTTTTTTACCGAGGGTCTGGTAAGCATTTCGCCCGAATATGAAGCAGAAAAGTCGAGATCAGAGTTTGTCTGATTCTCGGGAGCTGGATAGATCTTACGATCCACTGACAGGTAGGTGATGACATTTACTTTCAGTTTTTTTTTATGTCTGAAGAAAAAGTTAGGTTAATAACTTATTAAGCTACACACATTTAAGAATGTATTTAGTTTGCTGGTCTGCCTTAAACTATAAGGGATTCTTATTTAAAACATATATTGCGTTAAAAGCGTCGAAGGCGAAGCTCGTTAACATTCCCTTAAGTATTTTCAAGTCGCCGCCACCATAGCCTACTGTAGCACCAAATCGTTCCTTTGACAATGTAGGATTTTGCTCATAAATGAATGATTTATGACTGCTGCCACAAATCACCACAAACTAACATCTAACTTCTTATGCTGGACGGACCTTTACTTTTAGACCTTCAGAAACTGTAGTAGGAGTCAGTGTCTGCCTACTCACTAGCTCCGACGGAACCTCTCCCTCCGCTGTATAGCTCCGAGATGAGGTTCCTTGTTAGTTACTGCCGTCTGTTTTCGAAATGGTCGCACGTCGTCCACTTTACATGTTTCTTACCCCTTTTTGCACATCGTATGCAAAAAGTAAAGCATTTCCGCCACTCTCTCAGATGTTTGAAGTTTTAACGCGCCATAAAAGCCATCCAACGGGTTGAAGAAAGTATTTAATTTGCCTCGGTTTTCATCCGGTTACATGGTTTTTAAGACATTGCGCAAGAGTTGCGCCCGTAGAGATAACATTACTGGTTACCCTACTGGTCAAATGTTGAATTGCATCTTCTAATGCAAAATATTATGGAACCGGATGAAAACCGAGGCAAATTAAATACTTTCTTCAACCCGTTGGATAGCTTTTATGGCGCGTTAAAACTTCAAACACCTGAGAGAGTGGCGGAAATGCTTTACATTTTGGATACGATGTGCAGAAAGGGGTAAGAAACATGTAAAGTGGACGACGTGCGACCATTTCGAAAACAGACGGCAGTAACTAACGAGGGACCTCATCTCGGAGCTATACAGCGTACAGCGGAGGGAGAGGTTCCGTAGGGGCTACCTACTCACCATCACTGCACTGACTGCCCTGAACGACCAGGTGTCTTTGTCCTCTAACCTTTGTCCTCTATTGTGTGTGTGTGTGTGTGTGTGTGTGTGTGTGTGTGTGTGTGTGTGTGTGTGTGTGTGTGTGTGTGTGTGTGTGTGTGTGTGTGTGTGTGTGTGTGTGTGTGTGTGTGTGTGTGTGTGTATATATATATATATGTAGCTGCCTTTGAAAATTAGGCATAGCCTACAAATGATTTAATAAAAGGTGAAATAGGCCACTTTTAACAATTGATAATTTTTTAATGTAAGCCTATACTTGAGCAAGATCCTTTCCTCCTCGATGACTCAAAGAACAACCCCTGGACACAAATGTCTTGGGTAAACAAATACAAAAATGGATAATAACTGTGCGTGCGTGCGTGCATGCGTGCGTGCGTGTGTGTGTGTTCGTACCAGCAAGCAAGCAGGTTTATATTTCTTTTCAAGAACCAAATGTCCTATCAAGGATAGCACGGGCGCAGTGGCAGCAGCACAGTTTCCTTACAGCAGGTCCTGGGTTTGAACACCAGCAGACGGGCCTTTTTGTGTGGAGTTTGCATGTTTTCACAGTGTTTGCATGTGTTTCCTCCCAGTGCTCCAGTGTCCTCCCACACCAAAAGACATGCATGCTACAATAGGTACATGCTACTGCCAGTGCCCTTGACCAAGCTACCGGCGTTACAACAAGAGTTGTTCCCGATCGCTACACTGTGGCTCTTTACTGTTACTGTAGGTCAAATACAGAGGACTAATACAAATAAATAAAAGGGGACAATAAAGTATATCAAATGAGATTAAACAAAAAGATGAGGATAATTAGGTAAAGTGGGGACATTTTGCTGGTCCTCACTTTTCAAGAGGTTGTTTTTGGGGTTAGGACATAGGGTCAGAATTTGAGTTAGGTTAAGGTTAGGCACGGTTAAGGTTAAGTTTGTGGTGATGGTTTAGAGGTTTGGGTATGAACGTAATCAATGGAAATTAGTTGAAAGTCTTCAAGTATTGCAGTTCAAATGTGTGTGTGTGTGTGTGTGTGTGTGTGTGTGTGTGTGTGTGTGTGTGTGTGTGTGTGTGTGTGTGTGTGTGTGTGTGTGTGTGTGTCCGTCCGTGCGTGCGTGCGTGCGTGTGTCTGTGTGTGCGTGCGTGTGTGTGTGAGTTTCTATTTTAGAGGTAATTTCCCCAACTTTTATTTCAGTAGGTTTTGTCTGAAATGGACATCTACTCTGGAGGATGTCCTTATGGGATTACAGTATGGACAGACGCCATCGGCGAGGCAATGCTGGTTTGCAATAATTTAATCTATTTATCCTTGCATGGCCAGCTTGAATCTGGCCTGGCCTCCATGTACGCCAACAGAGCTAACAGACTGATCTAACCTATAGTCAAGCAACACTGACTGGCTGACTGACTGACTGAGAGAGGGAGGGAGAGAGTTGGAGAGAGGGAGACAGCCTGGGAGAAAGAGACAAATGGGGAGAGACACTAATGGACAAGCATGAAAGTGAAAGTCACTGAAAATGAGATTTCGACCATAATCTGTTTACAGATGTCTTCCCTATACTGTAGATCCAAAGGCAGATGTCACTTTAGTCACTGTTCTTATTCGAACAATAGCCATTTGAACAGTTTTTGTGACTGACGTGACGCCCCTGCCATCTGTGCAGTGTGCACCAATAATGAACCCTCATTGTCTCCGCCAGGCCGAAAGGCATGGCGAGAGAGTATGTTTTACCCTCCGTCCGTCCGTCCGTCCGTGTGTGTGTGTGTGTGTGTGTCCTGTCTGTGTGTTAACAGCTAATCTCCGGCACCGTTGGCCCGGTCGCTGCGAAACTGTGCACACCCACTCCCTGGATGCCAATTCAGAACCTCTGCCCCACATTTTTCACATGGGCCTGTTATAGCGCCACCAGGAGGCCGATTTGTGCAAAACCCATTTTTTCTCATTACACCTACAGCTTCTAACCAAACGTCATGCAAATCGGTACACAGTATCTCTATAGTCATGTGATCAACCCGGATCTGTCCGATTTCCCATATTGCATCCTCATTGGCTAAGGTTGGCTTCCAAAGTTTGCAGGATTGGTCCGTTTTGAACAAACTGCCTCCAATCATGAACGCAGCTTGCCATTTCCATAAAATTGCACACGCACATTCCCACTAGGCCGAGGAAGAAATGCCACTTGAACATTTTCAAATCAGCCTCATGGTGGCGCTATAACTGGCCGATTTGCATTTTTAACTATAGCTGCACCGATCTGCGTGAAACTTTGCACGCACACTCCCTAGAGGCCAAGGAAAAACATTGGACTGCATTTTTCACATCTGCTTTTTACAGCGCCACCAGGAGGCCGATTTATGTAAAATACATTTTTGGAGATTATTCCTTCAGATTATGTCCAAAAAACACGCAAATTGGTACACTGCATCTCCATAGTCATGTGATTCTGATGGATCTGTCCGATATTTCATATTCCATCCTATTTGGCTTACAGTGGCTTCCAAAGTTTGCAGGATTGGTCAGTTTTAAACAAAATGCCTCAAAACATGAATGCAGTGTGCAATTTCCGTGAAAGTTTGCATGCAGATTCCCACTAGGCCGAGGAAGAAATGCCCCCCTTTTCAGATTCACATTGGCCTTTATAGCGCCACCAGCAGGTCTAATTTAGCAAAACACATTTTTGGAACAAAATGCCTCAAATCATGAATGCAGTGTCATCCCATTGAAAGGCCTAAGAAGAAATGCCACCCTTTTCACATTGGCCTATTATAGCGCCACCAGGAGGCCACAATAACCTACCTGACCTGGCGGAGACCTGTGCTCCGAGGAGCACTTTTTCTAGTTTATACTGACTTAGATCTCTTGTCACGTGATCCAAAATTGAGGTAAACTGGGTCTGCTCAGAATTATTATTCAGACACAGAGCATGGTTGGATATTAATGGCTTCATTTCTCCCAATAGACCTGCATGGAAGCATGCATTCGTTTTTTTCTACCCTCATTTATTCAGGTTTTTCCTTTAATTTGTCACCCTTCTGTAACTCTGTATATACTACTGTATATATCATGTAGAGAGGGAGACACATACATTAAAGCCCAATGATGGTGCTGCTTACCGAAAATGTGTTCGAGCGAAGAGAGAAAGTGAATGCTTTCGTTTATCACGACACTTCACCGTGTACAAGCTGTGAGAAATGTTTAACAGATTTAAAAGCTCTCAAACGCTTGACCTTACATCTAGCAATGTATTTTTCTCCCACTCCCTCTTCTCTTTCTTTCTTTCATTCTCTGTCTCTCTCTTTCTATTTCTCTCTGATTCCCCTTTGTGCTTTATCTCTCTGGTCATATCAGGTTCATCTCTTGATCCATACCATGCCTCCCCCCTCTTACACTCATCTCGCTCTCTTTCCTGATATCTGTGTGTGTGTGTGTGTGTGTGTGTGTGTGTGTGTGTGTGTGTGTGTGTGTGTGTGTGTGTGTGTGTGTGTGTGTGAGTGCGAGTGCGTGTGTGCGTGCGCGCACGAAATGTGTGAGTAAGACCTTTTATTCTGTGTGATCTAAAAATACTCGCTCATATTCAACAGAATATTTTATCAACTTCTATCTCTCTTTCTCTGTATTCCTTTCTCTTTCTTCTATCATTCTACCTGTCTGTCTTCATGTTTCTGCCTTGCTGTCTCTCTCCCAGTCACTCATAATTGTATTGTTCCACCATCAGAGGTGTGTGTGTGTGTGTGTGTGTGTGTGTGTGTGTGTGTGTGTGTGTGTGTGTGTGTGTGTGTGTGTGTGTGTGTGTGTGTGTGTGTGTGTGTGTTTGTTTGTGTTCAAAGCCCTGTTAAAGCATTGTTTGTCTTTCCATGGGCAAGCAGCTGTTGTATTTGACAGTTTGATTGACATATCTTAGGTACCCAGGTCACTAACACAGACGGACGCACGCACGCACGCACGCACGCACGCACGCACGCACGCACGCACGCACGCACGCACGCACGCACGCACGCACGCACACACACACACACACACACACACACACACACACACACACACACACACACACACACACACACACACACACACACACCACACCCACACCCACACCCCCCTGGTGCTTTCATTGATCTGGATGATCAAGACTGTGCTTTAGGTTTGAGAAGAACTTCAGAGGTAGAAGATTTACTTTATGTATCTTTCTCATGGCGTGGGAAACAAACTGGTCCTAGGCAGAGAATGAAGTAACCACGTGAATCCCATAGGAAATGAATTGAAATGGCCGTGTCCTTTCGCCTCCCCACGCGATTTCGAGAACTTGCCTTTTACTATGTACTTTTACTCAAGTCAATTTTGAATTCCGGACTTTTACTTTAACATTGCAGTATTGATACTTTTACTTAAGTAAAACATGTGTGTACTTTTTCCACCACTGGTGCCATCTTAGTCCTCCTTGACCTTAGTGCAGCCTTTTATCGATCACGCCACTCTTTTAAAACGTTTAGAGGATGAGATTGGCTTTAAGGGCACGGTTTTAAATTAGTTCGCCTGACGATACCAGCTCTCTGACAAATCTTTTTAACTGCCTGGAAGACATCAAATGCTGGATGGCAACAAACTACCTCCAGTTAAACAAAAATAAAACTGAGGTAATTATCTTTGGCCCTCCAGCCTCAACCGCCCGTCTCTCCCAAGCACTTGGCCCCCTGCGGGAAAGTTCTAACGGCTCAGTAAAAATCTGGGTGTCTTCTTTGACGCAGAGCAAAATTTTATAAACAAGCTAGTAGTGTTGTTAAGGACAGTTTCTATATATTACCCCTGTGCTGGCACAACTGCATTGGTTACCAGTAAAACTTTGAATTGAGTTTAAAGCTTTGCTCTTTGTTTTTAAAGCTATTAACGGTCTAGTCCCTCCATACATTTCCGATCTGATAAACTCGCCTCCTGCCACTAAGGTTACTTACAGTAGATCATCCACTCAGAAATTCCTTTCAGTTTCCCAAACAAACCTCATTACCAAAGGTGACCGGGCTTTCTCCCTGGCCGCACCTATACTCTGGAATAATCTCCCACTCCACATTAAGGCAAGCCCCACCATTGAGAACTTCAAATCCAAACTGAAGACCCACCTTTTTTCTCTTGCTTTTAACACAGTTTGAGGTCATTGTCTGTTATTGTTTGTTGTTGTTTTGTTTTTGTTTTCCTATTACTTTATATGCTTTTATTATTGCTTTGCTAATAGACTACGGTCTATATGTTGCTCTTGTCTCTTGGAAAGCACTTTGGGTCAACTGCTGTTGTTTTTAAATGTGCTATATAAATACATTTGACTTGACTTGACTTGACTTGGTCGACTTGGCGTGGGGAGGGTGTAGACAACCACATGGAATCATCAGATTCATCATCATCTTTTTTTCACCTGACAGTGAGTAGTCCTTCAGCAAGGTATGCTGAGTCTATAGAAGAAGGGCACTTATTTCCTATGTATTCATTATTCTATGGGCCATTCATATTTTAAAGCATACCTAATTACAGGCACATTAACAGTGGGCGCTAGGCTAAAGAAACAAATATTTAAAGAGTTAGGGCCCGTTCACCGTCTTCAAGATCACTTTATTGAGTTGACGTTTGGATCCTCACAAGATCTTCATCAGGTCAGTATAGTGACCTGATGAAGATCCTGTGAGGATCCAAACGTTGTCAACTCAATAAAGTGATCCTTCACCTTGAAGTCCATTAATATTTTAACCCAGCAATAGCTTAAAGGGATTGTAGGGAACATTAAGCCTAAATTTAAAAAATATTTATATATATATATTTTTCATTTTCTCCCCTCTATCAGCCACTATATAATGATGCTGGGGTGTTTTCCTTCATTGAAACACAGCCCTCTTTCTGAAATCCGTATTTTCCCTAATGTTTATGTGTTATATGTTTATGTCCGGGACGTAAATTAATGCACGCATGTGCGCGTCCGTGCGCGTCCGTGTCCGTATGAACGTTTTACTTTCGGTTTTAAAACGCTCTCAAACTTCGTTTTTGAGGCACCGAATTTACTTTTAAGATAGCGTGTGGATAGAATGTAGTTGTTTAACTTCATATATGTGGTCAATTTATCATGAAAGAGCCTATTTAAAAATAAAAATTCAGAGAACCAGCAGGGCAGGCATATCCGCATATTGTATCCCAATAAAGCAACCTGTTTGGGGCACGGTTCCTTGAAATGTACCCTTGCTCTATGGAACTCCCTCCTGCGTCACCCCCTGGTGGTCGGGGAAAAGAACTGCTGGAGTGGCGGTGTTTGTTTAGTTCTGAACTTCCCTACTATCCCTTTAGTAAGTAGGCTAAACAGGCTAGAAAGCATCACACTGTACATGCTACAATGACTTCTATCACACACACACACACACACACACACACACACACACACACACACACACACACACACACACACACACACACACACACACACACACACACACACACACACACACACACACACACACACACACACACACACACACAAGTGTGTGGAGTTTGCATGTGTGTGCAACAACTGAACATGTGTGTAGTGTTTGGACACCAAGGTGTGTTGTAGATTGATGCTTTGAGAGTTTATGGGAGAAGTGTGTGCAACAACTGAACATTGTGTGTAGTGTTTGGACAACAAGGTGATAATGTAATTGACATCAGAGTGTAAAGAAGGAAAGTCAGAGTCTAATGCAGATAAGGGAGTGTGAAGTAGTGCCAAATTGGGTGGAGCGGTTAGTACATGAAGTTAAGGTTGTGAAAATTGTGCCGAATTTTCGCTTTTTGTGTGTTAACAATTGTGAAAAACTGTAATATCAAGCCTTTTTGTTAAGGCTAAGTTAAGTTATCTGTCAGACTAGTACAGTGTGAGACCTCCCTCTTGTGGCAGGAAGAAGGTATTACTGACTAGGAAGACCTACTGTAGCCTTTACTACTTACTGTTATTGTAGTCTTTTAGCAAATCATGCATAGATAACCTTATCTAAGATGAACTATAATCCTCCAATATGTTCAACACTGGCATTCTCCTTGTAATCCTTTGAAAAACACCATTTATTATCAAATAGTATACCTTGTCAAACAGTGTGTATTTATACATTTGTAAGGCTTTGGTAGTCAAATATAATTATTCATATTGTACAGTGGACAGAAATAGAATGTAGTGAATGGCACATTGTAGCCTACTTGAGTTGGCTTTAGTTAAAAGTATTTACAATCATTTACATTTTAAAGTATTAACTCATAGAAAACAATAATCATACTTAAGTTAAGTTAGTTAATACTAAATTGTACTAAACTGTAAAATGTAGTAAACAAAATCATACATTAGATACTTATATATAAGGATGTAAAAAGACTCAATACTCTACGCCCCCCCCCCCTCCCCGAAACAACAACAACATCATCAACAACAACAACAACAGATAACAAAATATATCAAAATAAATATATATTCAAAATAAATAATAGATTCAGTGATCATTTGCTTCATGGCCTTAAGTGTCTCTGATGGCTGAAGGCCATAGTTAATGTTGTGCTGCTGTTTGTAGCTTGGGGAGCAGCTCCACCGCTAGCCTTTCATCAAGGGTGAAGAGAGCTGTTGCCATGGAAACGCTAATCAACTCTGCGTTGTGGAGCCAGAGAGGCATGGAAGAAATTGACAGAGAGAGACCGCGACTCACAGCAGCGCTTGAGGATTCAAAAGCTGAGAAAGAGGCGATAAAAACAAATAAGAAGGTGCGGGTAAAAGATAGAGAGAGGAGGGAAGGATGAAACATAGAATAGCTGGTTCAGAAAGAGAAAATAGGAAAGTGAGGAAGAGATAGAAAAACTGAAAAGATAGCAAGAGGAAATAAGCGAGAGACCGAGGGTATGAAGAGATGGAAAAAGGATAAAAGTTGGCAAGAGAAAGAAGAGAGACAAAGAGGGTGAGGAAAGATGAGGAAAGGGAGAGAGAATCTTCAGACAAATCCAAAGGACTGTCTACTGGTCTGCACAACCTTTACCTCTGGCCTTGGATCAGAGATACAGTACGTGTAAAGAAGGAGCCACCAGAGAGAGAGGACAGAAAAACAAAGAGAATGGAAAAGCTGACAGCTTGAAGAGAGGCCAGGGGGAGGGAAGGATGGAAACCAGGGAGAGAGCAGGGGAGGTTAACATCTCGGCAGGAGGTGTGTCAGTTCTCAGTTCTTTTACAGAGTGGAGGAGTGGAGGCAGGGAAGGAGGTGAGAGTGGGGATATAGGAAGAGGGAGAGAGTTGCTTCTGTTTGAATTTGCTGGAGAGAGAGAGAGAGAGAGAGAGAGAGAGAGAGAGAGAGAGAGAGAGAGAGAGAGAGAGAGAGAGAGAGAGAGAGAGAGAGAGAGAGAGAGAGAGAGAGAGAGAGAGAGAGAGAGAGAGAGAGAGAGAGAGAGAGAGAGAGAGAGAGAGAGAGAGAGAGAGAGAGAGAGAGAGAGAGAGAGAGAGAGAGAGAGAGAGAGAGGTCTGTGAGATAGGAGTGGATAGAATTGTAAAACCATTTGCTGTCCACAAGGATAACTGGTGAGACACAACAGGTGGATGTTTCCAAGGAAGGTGACGCATTAACAAAAGTCTGAGAGACAATAAGAAGGATGTGCTGGAAGATAAGAGGAAGGTTTCTTCAAATCAGGATTATTTCAGGCTGAGCACCTGGACTGATTTAGGAGTAAATGATTCTTAGATACAACCAGGATATTATTAGGACATAATCATGATTATTACGGGTTATTTTTAACCAGTTTGTATAATTGTAATTGATTATTGGTTATTATCCAATCAAATCTGGATTCTTGGCTTTGTAATAAATAGAGGGTCATTTGACCAGACCAGACAGGAGAGAGACAGAGGAGCAGAGCCGAGAGAGAGAGAGAGAGCCGGAGCTCAGCTTTCAGGGCGCTTACTCTAGCCTCTTATCAAGACCATCTGAGCACCACGCAGACCACAGGGAGGAACTGACACTCAGCCTCAGGACGAAAAAAAAAAACGGTAGAAAGGGGACAACAGGACGTCCGCTGTCATATCATCCGGTCATCTCATCACAGGACGCTCATCGGAATTGGCAGCAGGAGGATTATAAACACACTTCAAAACCACACATTGGAGCCGCACCCATGACCTTCTGAAACATTCATGTCCCCTTTGATGACACCCTGAGACACTTTGCTTCAGGGTCCATCCACTGGCTGGCCTAGGGTTACATCCTACCGTGTTTGTCTGTCGCCCCGCTGTCCTCCTGTATCGGTAAAGCAAATACTAAACATCGTCTCGACCAGAAAGAAAGAGGATTTAAAAGACGGAACTTGTTCAGCATGGGCCGACGTAGGACGAGGTACAGAAAACGACTGCTGGATGCGGGAAGACACATTTACCGCTGGGTGACTGGCACACTGTTA
This sequence comes from Gymnoscopelus microlampas, assembly GCF_963454915.1. NCBI lineage: Eukaryota > Metazoa > Chordata > Actinopteri > Myctophiformes > Myctophidae > Gymnoscopelus > Gymnoscopelus microlampas. The sequence goes on from NC_139939.1 coordinate 35,777,815, forward strand.
CCAGGTACTTTTAGCTCAAATTAGTTTGCTTTAACCATGATAATTATGACACCTGGAGCTTTTTGCGGGAAAAGATACATCAAACTTTTTGATGTTACATAGCTTCTCTGCAATACATAGATTGTTGAACATGTCTGAATTGATTGGCCTTGCTGGTAAATTCAGCACAAACACAGTGTGCCAAATCATGTCATGGGCGTGTTTCTGCTGGTAATGTGGACACTGTTATTGATGGTAAACGTGTGGCACGTTGTCAAACGTTTCGAATTACAGTGCACACTGGCTATGAGGTGCAATTTGTTTTATCCTTGTATTTATCAAGGGACAGTTGACAGAGCCCAGGTGCATGTCTAAAGCAGCTCCCTGTCCCACATTCACCAGCTGCACTGCTACAACTGCAGTCGTTTGCGTTTTGCCACTATACAGCACCAGAATAGCTTGTTCAATACCTTGCTCAACAGCACTTTTGCACCTATAGTTGCGGCAGGTTACAAACCTGTGTCCTGCTTCTCTATTCACACATCTACTGCTGCCCTGTATCACCTGAGAAATCACAGATATATATTTACTGTGAGATGTATTCTAATCCTGGGCCAGACCGGTTTATATATTCTGTAAGATGAATAGTGCGATGAGTAGTGTGAGTCATAAGATGCTCAAGGCATTTTAAATGGCACAAAAAGCTATAGGCCTATTAGGTGCTGTGTATTAGTAAATGTCTAATATATCACTGCCCAGGTGCATTTCAAGAGCCACTGTTATTGTCACTCCAAGAAATGTTTTGCTACAGCTATTTTTAAGTGTACCTTTACACAGACTCCATGGTAGTGGACCATAGAGAGAAAGAGAGCACATAAAAAATAGAGATGAGAAGGAAGAGAGAGATGGCTGTCCTACTTAGAGTATACCTGGAACATTCCACTTGTAGTTTAAAGGTTATTGTTACTGGTTTCCCTGTAATTGTACCCATTGCACTGACTGCACTTCGTCAGCTGCTGCTGGCAGTATGCTTGTCTGCTACACCAAATGGAAGAGCAAAATTAGAGAGAGATTAAGATACCATGTGTATGCAGTATATAAAGTATATATATGCACACGCTGTGTATACTGTATATACTGTGCACACGCACGCACACGCACACACACACACACACACACACACACACACACACACACACACACACACACACACACACACACACACACACACACACACACACACACACACACACACACACACACACAGTCACAGTGTATGCAATGCATGGGTCACACTATAGACGCTGTTGCTGACGATGACAACATAACACACGGAGGAAAGGGCAGGAAGAGAAAACTGCTCCATGTTCTGTAATCTACAGTATCACCTTATAGAAAGGAAACACCTATCTCCCTAATAGGAAACACCTGTTACACTGATAGGAAACACCTATCACTTTAGAGAGGACACACTTCTTATAGACAGGAAACAGAAGAAACTAGAAAAAGTGTATAACACTATAATACACAGGTCTCCGCCAGTTGTGTGTATAACACACAGGTCTCCGCCAGTTCAGGTAGGTTATTGTGGGCCAGCAATGTTCGCCAATCAGGATGGAATATTAAAAATCAGGCATGCAGTTCGATTTTTCAGATCTCATTCCAAGTGGCTATGACTGCCTTCCAAAGTTTGCGGGCCCTGGGTAGGCAACCCTGCCTACTTTTCTAGTCACCCCTTTTCCTCCCCAATTTTGTATTGGCAATTATTTCCTCCTCAGGCTCCTGATGAGTGTAACAGTGGTGTGGTGAATGATGAGATTTTTTAAAAACATCTACCACTACATATTACCCCTATCCCTCTATCCACTGGCTGCCAGGATGGTCAATTTAAAGATTCTCCTGTTTGTTTATAACGCTTTAAATGGATTGCCTCCCCTCCTACATTGCTGACCTTTTAACCAAAGGTTAAAATGTTCCAGGTCCCTCAGGTCAGCTGACTTGGGACTAGCTGTCCCGTGGACCAGGCTCAGGCTTTTGTTTTGATTGCTGATTATAAGCCTTTGAGCTGTATGTCTTGTTGTGTCTATGTTTTTTGTATTTGTGATTTTAGCTACCTCCTGGTCTGTACAGCACTTGGTCAATGAGATTTGCTTTAAAATGTGGTTTAACCTTTATAAATAAATTTGATTTGACTTGGCAAACACACATCTCTAAGGTGCTCTAGCAATTTCACTTCTTTCGCAATTTAGCAGTGAGCCCTCTCTCTTCCATAAGACTCTTTCTAGTAGTTTTAAAACCCACTTTCTTGACGTCTCTAACTGTATGTCCCGGACAATGAAATAGGTAATCCTGCTGTTACACTTTTATACTCTCAGTGTTAAATTAACACCTTTGATTTTACTGTGTACTACTAATAACAATCTTTCAACTTTTCTAAATACATTATGGCTAAAAATAAAGAACATACCGTACAGAAATTAAAACACAAGACATATCAAAAGTGGGCAAAATCCCCAAATCCAAGCACATCTATAAAAGTGCAAAAGATAATGGTGGTTTTACTATCCTAAGCTCTTCAGTCGTGTCATTTCACATTCTGGTACGAAGGCCAACAGTTTGTATTTGTACGGCTCACATGGGGCCAAAGCCAGACCAGCAAACTAATTGCTTTTATAAGCAAAATCTTTTATAGTGTAAACATTGTACTGCAGTTTGGTTAGTATTTTATTCCTGTTACATGATGCAGGCAACATAAAGTGGACAGTTCCATCTTAATTACTTAATCATAGAGTATAAAATATATATTACCAATAGTGCATACATTGAACTATTAGTCACCATTTTTGATATATATCATATACTAATATATCATACTAATATATATCATACTACTTCTAGTACTGTATAGTATTGTGTAGTATACAGTATAGGCAAGTAATGTGGAGAAACGGATCATGTAGTTATGCTGTCTCCCCCTCTAACCTTTGCTGTGATTGGTTGTTTCCTAGGGAACCCTCCATCTAAAGCCAATAAAAAGACCATAAAGCAGCGGTTCCTCAGACTCTTGCCATGCTGTCGCTCTTCCTCCAGCCCCTCCGTCAACCAAAGCAAGTGCTTGTCTCTGGATGTCTACTCTGTAGTCTGGACCCCCGCACAGCCTGTTCTCATTACAAAAAAACACTGTCCCTATGAAACCAAGTCGTTTTTCCACTCGTGTCGCTCAACAAAAATAATGTATTTCCACTTGAACAACAACACAGTATAAGTTGGCCTTAACACAGAACTTTTTAAATAACCTAGTCCCTGTCACTCACTAGTATACAGTATGAGAGCACATACTCCTGACTTACTTTCTCTCTCCCTCTCCTTTCTGTTTGATGGAACCCCTGTTTTTCAAGCTACCAGACTACCTGGCCTCATTGCAATTAGGCCCCAATATCCCCTCGGAACTGAGAATTTTAACATAGAATCTCAGCTAAAAAAAGACTACTCTATGTCCTACTTCTCTCTACCGCTCCTGGCCCCGTATTTCTAGACACCACAGTGGTCCTTTTTTCCCCTCACTCTGACCTCACAGACTAACCTATTCACTTTCATCGTCCAAACCAAGCTTTAGATCTCAGATGTTTGACCCCACAGTCAAGACCCCACACTCTTAGTACTCTGTTTCCCAAACAGAATACTTTTTATTGGGGTCAGGAGTCATTCTTTTTTGTTTCCTACAAATTATTTTTAAATCATTATTTCAAAACATAAACATAAAAAAAAAAAAAAAAAGTAAATTCGAAAGAATTTCAGAATTAAAAAAATAATACAAAAACAGTGTAGCTTGTAGATCTGCTATTTTCACTATTAATATGTTTAAGTGGTTAATTCATAGAGTATTTTTGTACATCTGGGTACATTTATCTTTTGGGTCGCCGGTTGAAAAGTTTGTGAACCACTGTCTTAGTAGTTCACCAGCTCTGCTGAGGTTCCCATGAACCCTGAGAAATGTAACGAAGAGGTTCAGCTGTACACCCTCATGGTGTGACAGAGTGTGACTGGCACTGTATGTGTTTCCTCTCTGTGTCTCTCAGACTTTGAAGCAGATGAAGCAGAAAATGCGACTCTGCGTTACAGACCAGATGGCATGGACAAGCTGCTGCAGCAGACCAACTTCAACAAGAGAGAGCTACAGATACTATATAGAGGCTTTAAAAACGTCAGTCACACACACACACACACACACACACACACACACACACACACACACACACACACACACACACACACACACACACACACACACACACACACACACACACACACACGTGAAAGAAACCTAGAAACATAGTTTACTGTAAATCTTTCGACCCTCAGTAAATGCTATATCACCATATTTCAGTTAAGGTCTTGGAAAAAGACAACTAATAACTTTGTGGATGAGTAGCAGCATCTTTGAAGAAGTTTAAGATCACTCACACAGAGGGTGCCCTTCTCCAAGACACCAATGACCTCCTTTTAACAGCAGACTACTGGGGATTGTTCTATTTTACTTCTCTGACCTCAGTTCTGTTCAATTCTTAGAGCATGTTTATTTTAATTATCATTCAATCGATTGTTGCGGCTTGGATCAATGGAACTAACAACATAGTATACACATTTTTAAGTACCTCAGTATCACAACTAATTTGTCAAGGTTTTAAAGAATAAATACCAAGACTTTTTCTTTTTGTTATTTTATTTTATATTAATGTTATATAATCATTAAAATCTCTGTGTTTTGTCAATTATTTGGGAACCCACTTGCAATATCCTCAAGGCCCTCGGGGCCCACAGGTTGAGAATCGCTGGGCTATAGCAACCTACTTTCTACGTACTGCTCCAGCATCAGAACGCTGCAGCCAGACTTCTTAATAGGTCAAGGAAAAGAGAGCACATCACTCTTACCTGCCTCATCGTTACACTGGCTGCCAGTCCACTTTAACCACATGAACCCTATTTACTTTGTTTTTGACAGGGTCCCTCAGGAGTCTATCCTTGGCCTACACCAAATCTCTTCACTTAAAATAGCCGACCTACAAGCCCACAAAGCATCGCATCGCAACGTGTTTTGAAATTCTAGATCTGCTATTTTTGCTGAATCTTTGCCTATTATGACATGCTCAGAATAGGCGATGATCTTTGATGAAGGTTTGTGAACCTTCATCATAAAGAGTTCACAAACCGTTCAAAACTGTTTTGATGAATGAAGCGTTTTAGTTTTTTTCTGACCGGCAAACCATAAGTTTAGGGTCTTCTAGGCCAGTGGTTGATCACTTTTAAAGGTTGGTTAGGGCTGACCCCCCATCCACATTATTGACTGTCTACAATAACTACATTTAAAATGATTCAACATATTTCAAACACTTTCAAGATTTTTCTAAAATGTTCCAAAATACACTGTAGCAGATGTACAAGCTCACATGTGAGCTTGTACGCTATTTTTTAACAGCCAACGCTAAAATCTAGAATGACATGGATGCTTTCCCGGTTTTAATGGGTTAAAGACCAGGGAAACTGCTTTTTAGGCAGGGCCCCAAAACGATGGAGCAATGGAGATGCCGTCTTTAAGAAAATCTCTTCTAAAAATCACACTTTTATGGAATTGCTTTCACCGTTTGATTAGACATTTTGCACTGTGCCCTATACTGCACCTTTTTAGGCATCCATTGGTAACTTTCGCACTCATGTTTTATTTATGAATTGCTTTTTTTGCTTGGTGCGTGTGTTTCTTACTGCTGTTTTGCATTTTCCTGTGCAGGAGTGCCCCAGTGGTGTGGTGGATGAGGAGATTTTTAAAAACATCTACTCCCAGTTCTTTCCTCAGGGAGGTCAGTTACCTATTTTTTACTTTGCTCAATTTTTCTGTCTCACACACACACACACACACACACACACACACACACACACACACACACACACACACACACACACACACACACACACACACACACACACACACACACACACACTGTTCTCTACTCTGTGAAAGTCTGTAACTGTATTAATCTAGAATATATTTTCACATTTATTGTGATTTATTTTACAATTATTTTTAAAGATTACAAAAAATCTAAAGACTTTCTTGAATTAAAATAGACAATAAATCCATAAATAAATACACTTTTGAGAAATAGTGAAAATAGCAGATCTACAAGCTTGGCTACTTTCACTATTGGTGCTTAATTCTTAATATATTTTTAAGTTTGGGTCCCGGGGATACACAAAATGTATGTTTTGGGTCTGGAGCTGAAGGTTTGGGAACCCCTGAACTAGAGTGAAAGGTGCCACTACCTATCTGAGCGGTCACTGTACTGTACTGTATTTTCTCTTCCTGTCAGATTCCAGTATGTATGCTCACTTCCTGTTTGAAGCCTTTGATACCAACAACAACGGATCAGTCAGCTTTGAGGTGTGATCTCATTGGCCTCTACTTTCCAGCTTTAACACGCTTTGCCCTGCTCGGTGTCTCTCCTCTTACCCCGTGGTTTATTCTACACAGTACAATCCAGATTGTTCATTTACAGAGCCTTAACCCATTAAGACCTAAAATATACATTCAAAGACTTACAAGCAGATCTACAAGCTCATAGCGCGGCACAGACTGCCGCTCTATGAGCTTGTTTATCTGCTAATTTTAAATAGCCAAAGTATAAAATAATGGTTAAAGTTGTTACAATCTAAAATGACAGATTCTTTCCTGGTCTTAATGGGTTAAATTAACACTTCAGATTTGTTTGATATCATTCATTATTCCTTGTGACGGGCTTTTCTGTTCATGAACTTTCAGCTGCTAAATGCTAAAACAAATGTGATTGAGGTTTACCTGCTGGGCTGATAGATAAAGAGATGTTAATGTTAATGCAGTGTTGTCTGATGATTCTCTACCAAGGTGTTCACAGTTAGATTATCAGCCTTCCTGTTGTAATTAAGTCAAGTAGCATCTGAAGATTAATATTCAACTAAATTAAAGTTCATTGTTTGGACTGGGAATTTGAACGAGTCAATTTGTGTGTGCAGTGCCTTGATCTTTCTGTGTGTTTGTGACGGTTTCTAAAACGATCTGTCTCTGTTTTTCTCCCTTCTTTCATGAATCCATTTATTTTTCCTGGTGAAGGACTTTGTAACAGGCCTGTCAATCATCCTACGAGGCTCCGTCACTGACAGACTCAATTGGGCCTTCAACCTCTACGACCTCAACAAAGATGGCTGCATCACCAGAGAGGTGACCAGGGCTCACACACACACTCTCTCTCTCTCTCTCTCTCTCTCTCTCTCTCTCTCTCTCTCTCTCTGTCTCTGTCCCTCCCTGTATTTGTGTTTGTGGATGCACATGTAAACCATGTGCTCTTAAGCCCTAATTATACTTTGTTGTATGATGGTGTCGCCCTGCAAAAATAACTAGCAGTTACTAGCAGTAAGTATGTAGAATTAGTAGCCTGTACTTAAAGTTAAATATCTCCCAAACTACAAATGACTTCAACTAAAAAAACTCAAGCATGCATGTACACGGTAAGGTGGATTTTTTTAACTGTGAATGGAGTCTCTAGGTGAAAGTGTTTTTTGAGGTCCCAAATGTGTCCATCGACCTCCATTATAAATCTCTGAACTTTTAAAGGAGTACAATTCTAAAACTATTAAACATTTCAAAGATTCCTTTTCAGGCAAACATGTCCACAGTAAGATGAACATTTTAAAGTATGAATGGGGTTACTAGCAGTAAGTATGTAGGATTAGTAGCCTGTACTCGTTTCCCTTTAAATGTCCATTGCCGCATTGACAATGCATTGGGCGCTTAAAGTTAAATATCTCCCAAACTACAAATGATTTCAAAGAAATAATCTCAAGCATGCATGTCCACAGTAAGGTGGAATTTTTGAACTGTGAATGGAATTTCTAGGTGAAAGTGTTTTTTTTAGGTCCCAAATTCGCCCACCGACCTCCATTATAAATCTCTGAACTTTTAAAGGAGTACAATTCTAAAACTATTAAACATTTCAAAGATTCCTTTTCAGGCAAACATGTCCACAGTAAGATGAACATTTTAAAGTATGAATGGGGTTACTAGCAGGTAGTATGTAGGATTAGTAGCCTGTACCCGTTTCCCTTTAAATATCCATTGCCATTGGCAATGCATTGGGCGCTTAAAGTTAAATATTTCAAAAACTACAAATGATTTCAAAGAAAAAATCTCAAGCATACATGTCCACAGTAAGGTGGAATTTTTGAACTGTGAATGGAGTTTCTAGGTGAAAGTGTTTTTTTGAGGTCCCAAAACCTTCCATCCGCCTCCATTCTAAATCTCTGAACTTTTAAAGGAGTACAATTCTAAAACTATTACATTTCAAAGATTCCTTTTCAGGCAAACATGTCCACAGTAAGATGAACATTTTAAAGTATGAATCTCTCTCTCTCTCTCTCTTTCTCTCTCTCTCTCTCTCTCTCTCTCTCTCTCTCTCTCTCTCTCTCTCTCTCTCTCTCTCTCTCTCTCTCTCTCTCTCTGTCCCTCCCTCCCTGTATTTGTGTTTGTGGATGCACATGTAAACCATGTGCTCTTAAGCCCTAATTATACTTCGTTGTATGATGGTGTCGCACTGCAAAAATAGCTGCAAGCTCATATCACATCACATTGTGATGCATTGTGAGCTCTGCTATATTCACAAATGTTTTAATCATTATTTTATATTTTATATTTAAATAAAAATAAAAAGGTTGGCTATGGTTGGCCAGGTTGAAAGTGGCTATGAGCGATCTGACATCTGTAGTCCTGTCCACAACATTTTTTTTTTCTTGGTCCTGTCCAGGAGATGACAGACATCATGCGTGCTATCTATGACATGATGGGAAAGTACACCTACCCCAATATTAAAGACAACGCACCCAAAGAACACGTTGAGCTCTTCTTCCAGGTAAACAAAGCAAACACTAGCCAGGATATTAACCGGACAACAATGCAATGTGATAGTCAAACAAAGAATGCGAAAGGCTGTTACCCAGACTATGAGCATGATGATTGGATATCCTTTATCCAATTATCTGATCACCAGGCTGGATAATAGACTCTCTCGGGGTACAGTAACATCACACAACTATTGGCAAAATGGCTGCCATGAAAAAGATTTGTATCATGGGAGGGAAAATGTGCACCACAAATTTAAAGCAGGAGTAGAGTATAATCTCCCCTCCTGAAACTTCATGATAAAGAGTTCACAAACAATTCAAAACAGTTTTTATGAATTAAAGGTAGGGTAAGTGATATTTTGGGTTAAAACAAAAAGTATTTTGTTAAAAGGTTAAAGCACTATATTCTGATAGTAATCATTGCTATAGAGTGTTTGTTCAGTAACAGGAGTCTCCCCGTCTCTCCAGCTCTTTAATAAACAGAAAATACATTTACCGGTAGGTGTCAAAATCTCAGCTAATCAGGAGAAAGTACCCATTTTTAAGCTTCATTTTTATAGTGTTTCAGTTCCAATTTTGCCTGCTCATTTCTTAGTGTCATCACTTCCAATTTCACTTGTTTAATCTATATCCTGATTGAGTTCTCTATCCTGATTGGATAAAATTGGCCTTCAATGGTTCCATTTGAGTTCAATGTTAAAGCACATTGCTACAAAATGACAGTCAGGTTTTTGTTCATTGTGTAAAGTTAGCCACTGTAAAACCCTGAGTGTCAATTTAACTGTGTAAAAACAACAAAAACAACAACACAAACGATTTTACAGTGCATGTAATGTATGCCAGGTTCTGTGTCCTTCAGTTTGTAACTTGTTGAAGTTCTGTGTTTCATCTCAACAGAAAATGGATACGAACAACGATGGAGTGGTTACCATAGAGGAGTTCTTGGACTCATGTCAAAAGGTCTCCTACAATATATACCCTGTATATACTTTGTTCACCAGAGTCCCCCAGGGATCTATACTAGGCCGCCTCCTTTTCCCCCCTCTACTTCCCTTTGTGGAAAATAGCCAGTCTATAAGCTCATTACGCAACGCATTGTGAGCTTGTAAATCTGCTATTTTCACCGAATGTTCGCCCCCAAATAGGGACGCTAAGTTTCATGTGGTGAATTTCCAGATGGGCTTGCCCGCCGTCCCATGAAACAAACAATTGATCTGACTTCCTTGAAGTTCTAGATCTGGCAATGTACATCTTCAAAGCCCTGACCGGGCAAAGACAAGGTAATCTCTGCTCCTCCTGTGAGGCAAAGGGAAGGGAGGCGGGTGGAACGCCTCTAACTCCACAGGAACACACTGTATCAGGGGATTTTTAGGTACAAACCCTGAATTGGGTTTAACAATCACTCTCGTAGCCCCCTCATTGAACTGTGTGCACTCCGGGTGTAATGACAGTGCATGAAGATCACTGACACGTTTAGTGGTCACTAAAGCCATCAGTAATGCTGTCTTGAGTGATAAATGTTTCATGTCCACCTGACTCAGAGGCTCGAAAGGTGACTGGGTCAGAGAGTCCAATACCAGGCTCAAATCCCAGGTTGGCACCAGGGACTTTGATACCGGCAACAGCCGTCTGGCCCTTTATGAACCGACAGATAAGGAGGTGTTGACCCAACGTCTTGTTATCAAAGCCAATATGGCAGGCCGAATTAGCCGCCAGATAAACTTTTAACGTGGAAAAGGCCCTGCGCTATCCATTAAGTCCTTCACAGAGGCTTGGAACGGTATGGTGTGAGACAAACATGCGCCATTTCCCGTCATAGAGTTTCCTCGTAGACTGGGCTCTCTCGCTCTGAATAGTAGAGATGGCGTTCTGGGGTAATCCCTTAGTACTCAGGTTCATCCTCTCACGGGCCAAACCCAGAGAGCCAGATGCTCTGGGGACAGAATATCTCGACCTCTGCTTGCGTCAGCATGTCCCTGCGTAACGGGAGCAGCCACGGGCGGTCATAAAGGAGAGTTGTGATCTCCGACACCCGTATACTGTGGCGATGATACTGGTGGCCCGGGGCCACCAGTATCATCGTTAATCCCTGGGTTCTCACTCTGAGCAGATGACATCACTGAACTGTTTCTTAATCTGCCTGCTGCCTTCTAAATAAAGTTTTTCTTTTGTTCTTTTGTCCCTTCCATCCAGGATGAGAACATCATGCAGTCCATGCACATGTTTGACCATGTGATTTAAGGGCACAGTGGGTGGACTTTGAGCAATCATAATGAGAATTTGCTCTCTTCTGGAACTGTTTTGCAGTAATGCCCCTCCTCCCACCCCACCCAACCCAGCCCAGGGGCGGGACTACGCAAAATACACCTGTTGAGGGAGAGGGAGGGGCTTATACCAACCACTTGTGGATCCCTGTACTAACTAAGTACTGTTTTTTATTCATGACCAAGCACATAATAACAAGAATGAATTGATTCATCACTGGAGGTGAGTGTGTCTGATTCATAAAGGACTGGAGCATTTCACTGAGCTGTACTGAACACTGCATGGGACAAGTGATGTCCTCCTGATGACATCACTGGGAGAGCAAATTCAAGCTATTAACTTAACCAATGATGTAATGTGAGACATCCTGATCATTTCATGTGTAAATGTGAGTTTACTTGCAGAATAAATGTTATTTTTTATTTCTATGAAATGCCCTTTTAAATTACAATCCTATGGCAGTGGTCCCCAACCTTTTCTGGATCAGGGCCCAAATGAAAATCTCAAAAGCGTTCGCAGTCCACCCATATCAGCTGCCGTGTTAAAGGAGTGGTTCACCAAAGAAATGACTTATTCTCTATCAATTACACACCCCATGAAGCATTGAATTCATGGATTTTTTTTTGTTTTTGTCGCATTCTTATGCCAATAATTTGATTACCGGCGGAAAGATGCTAATGTATCCGGTAGGAGACTCAAACAGTCTCCTACCGGAGAGACCGCCAGTCATCAAATTATTGACTTGAGGAATGCAACAAAAACAAAAACATCTCCATGAATTCAATGCTTCATGGGGTGTGTAATTGATAGAAAATAAGTCATTTTTAGGATGGACTACTCCTTTAAGTGGTCAGATGGGTGGACCGCGTACATTGTCAGAGCATGTTTATTTTAATGATCAATCAATCGATATTGTTCCGGCTTGGATCAATGGAACTAACATAGAAGGCTATACTTACTCTTCGTTTCTTGCCAATTATCTCGGGGGGCCCACTTACAATATCCTCATTGCCCACTAGTGGGCCCATGCCAACAGGTTGAGAATCACTGTCCTATTTTGTTTTGGAATTCTGATTTACAGTTAAAGCTCCAGTTCGCAACTTAATGGTTGTAATGTTGTACACTCAACAAAAATGTCTTCAATGCTACGGAAGCTCTTGCCACCCTGGTTGCCAACCTTTTGAATTATGCTTCTATGTTTTTTCTAGTTTTAGACAGAGTTCTCTCCTACTCTTTATTCTTTTTTTTTCCACATTAGAGTTGTTTGTCTGCCCCTGGAACCCTTGCTCAACTGATTGTGCTCATTCACATGTAGTGCGTCCACACATTTTTGTTGAGGCACTACATGTGAATGAGCACAATCAGTTCAGGTGTAAATACTAAACTCAGGCTGAGTCCCTGATTTTAGAGTGGAATTTAAGGGTACTAGGGTGATGCCCGTTCGGCGGCACACAAGCAGGCACGCACACGTGCACGCACACCCACATGCATACCCATGCAAATACTGAACGCCAACTGGTTCTCTTTAGTCTCTGTCTCCCTCTAGCGGCAGACAATAGCAACACACAAGCACGCATGTTCATTGCTCATGCATCATGGGATGGATGTCTAATTGTATCTGCTATTAATTGATTCATACATTCATATCACTCAAATCAGTCATATCATTCAAGTAACATGTATTTCATATCCTACAGTCAATGAAACACTTTTTCAAGAACAGCATAATACACAGTGTCCTATTTCTCCTCCAGATGGTGTAATATGACTACAAGCAAAACATCAATAACTCTCAGGTTAAATGTTGTTGTCAATGCGTCTGTACACTCACTGCACAAACAATAACAGTAACACTGTAAACTGTAATTGTGATGTAATTGTGTGACTGCAGCGAGTTTGATGTTTTATGTTTACCAGGTAGGCTATTAATGAGTTCCCAGAAGTTCTCCCCAGCTCTCAAACCAGGTATCAGTTTTATCAAGTTTATTTGTAGGCATATAGCACATTTCAACAACAAAGCAGTTTAAAGTGCTTTATATAAATAAATCAAGCATTAAAACATTAAGACATAGAGGAATAAGAACAACATTATACAAATAAACGTTAAGACAATTAAAAATAAGAAGTACAAATAAAACTGAAAAAACTCAAATTACTGTGCAGAAGAATTCTTTATTTTTGCACCTCAGTTAAAGGCACCGCAAACAGAAAGATCTTCAGCTTTGATTTAAAAGAACTGAGAATTGTAGCAGACCTGGATATTGTTCCAGATAATGTGGTGCATAAAAACTGAATGATGCTCCTCCACATTTAGTTCTGACTCTGGGTTCATAGAGCAGACCTGTCCCAGCAGACCTGAGAAGTCTGCATGGTTCATGGTGTGGATTGTTCAGGGAGACCAGTGAAGACAGCATTACAGTAGTCAAGTCTACTGAAGATGAGGACAAGTTACAGTATACCAAATCCTGCTGAGACATAACTCCTTGATATTCTTAGAAACATAATTTAAATTCCGGTCTGAGTCCATGACTTACATAAGATGTCTGGCTTGGGTTGTGGTTTTTAACATTACCAACTGAAGCTGAGCACTGACTTTTAATTATTCTTCCTTGGCTCCAAAAACAATTCCATTTTGTCTTTGTTTGATTGAAGAAAATGGTTGCACATCCAATCGTTGATTTGTTCAATACATTTACCCAGTTTTTGTATTGGACCATAGTACCCTAGTGGTTATGCAAATGTGTGTGTCATTATAGTAATATATTTTGAAGAAGAAGAGGACCCAGAAAAGAGCCTTGGAGAACTCTCCTTGTCATTTTTGTTTGCTCTGATGTGTAATTACCTATACAGCAGATGCATGATGCAGATGATGTTGCATCTGCTGCTGGGTATGGATGGAAGAGAAGGGCCAGGTAATCTGCAGTCGGAGACGTCATCACGCTGTGTCCACATCATCCACTGTATGCCATTCTTTCTCTACTGTAGATTGCTTCATGACTCAATCCATTGCCAGCAGGAACAAAAATGCTGACAGCAAGCATCACTGCCTCATTCCTGTTCGTACGCAGAAGGCTTCAATCAGTTCAATGAGTCGGCTGTCATGGTTCACCCTGCAGGTCATCCCCTCATGGGTGTTTTTGATAATGTTGGTGTACTTCTCCGGCACTCAGTAGTGTCTGAGCAACTTCCATGGGGTCTCTCTGTCTACACTGTCAAAAGGCTTCTTGTAGTCAATGAAATTGATGTATAGTGGTGAATTCCACTCTACTCCAGGATGATGCACAGCATGCAAACTGATCTATTCAAGATAAGTCCTTGGGGAAGCCAGCCAGCTGATCTCGGAGCTGAGGATGTCCTTCATCCTTTCCAGTATGATCCTGTGGAAAACTTTGAGCAGTAAGAGTTTGGATAATGTGAGGTCTGTGTGGACTGAAGCTTAATTCATGCTATACAGTGTCACTTCGCAAAAGTAAAATTAATCAACAGTATGATGCATTGTGTTTTTTTGTTATTCTATTGTTTTATTGTCTTTAGTTTAAATATATATTTTCAGTGAGTGACACTGTCGTATGAAGAAGTAAAAATCAGGCAGGGACAGTTTTGTGAGGACTAGTTGCTGTACCTTGTAAATGTGATTGGGGTTTAGAATTCATATAGCACACCCATGAATGCGAAGCAACGATAAATCTTCCACTTCTGTATGTACAACACTTTTGGTGAAAGTGACAGATAACCTTTGACATGATTGTTCTCTGTTGTTCTACTCCCACTGTTCTTTGACAAAGCTACTGTTAATTGTTCAGGGACATTCCACAGCGGACAGTCTCTCTCTTACAGTGTGTGTCTGTCTGCATATTCTGTGTGCCTTCCATCTGGTAGAAACCATTAATTATTTACTCCAGTCTCCATCCAGCCAGTGGACTGGTTTGCTCTGGACAAGACAAGACCACTTCCTGTCCCTAGGACAATAGAACCATTTCCTGTGGTGGGGGTTGGTGTGGGCGGTGGGTGCACAAGAGGTAGAAGGCGCACAGGAAGAGAACCAGAACGAGAGCGAGAGAACAAGAAGGACACACAGAGAGAGAGAGAGGGAGAGAGAGAGAAAGAGGGAGGGGGGGTTGACCTATTTGGGTCAAATTCAACTCTCAGAGTTAAAATAACACTGAGGATGTTACTGTGCAGCTGTGGAATCAGTCAATTATTGCCATCCGGTAATTAAGTGCAAGACTGAGCAATGTTGAGCAATATTATTGAATGAAAACACCATGTTGTTGTACTCTGATTGATGTAATGACCATATTCTCTTGTGATGCAACTCATATTATAACCTTATGCTTTGGCAATGTGTGGAATTTCCATGTCCAGACAGATAAGCACCCATTGTATTGAATTCAATTGAACGAAGTGACACTGTCAAAGAGTACAGCGAGATTAATGTGTGCGTGTGTGTGTGTGTGTGTGTGTGTGTGTGTGTGTGTGTGTTTGTGCGTGCGTGCGTGCGCGCGTGCGTGCGCGCGTGCGTGCGAGCGAGCGAGCGAGCGAGCGAGGGAGAGACAGACTGGTGGCCAGTCAGGCACAGACAGCACAGTCATCTCTCTGTCTGATCTCTATCATTGGAGTTTCACACAAGACTATTAAATTATAACATCTGTGATTTACACACGGCTCAATGAGAAGGACATGCTAGGATATACAAATAAGCATATCAAAACATATTAAGAACTGCAGTTTGTTTCTGACTTTGCTATCAACTGACATCTGAAGAGGAAAATGTGTTTCAACAAAAAATCAATTAAACTAAAAATATGACACGAGACACTTCATCTAATAAACAAGTGAAATTTGACAACGCTCTTGTCTAATTTAATTTGTCTCTGAAATGGAACTCACAATCACAGGTGTTACTGACATTGTCAGTATAAACTACTGCAGTGTCCCCCATGAACCCCAAATCTTGAAGTCCTGGCTACTGTTGACAATAAAGAGGCTGCTGTGTTCAAGACAATAACCCCATTCATTTATGTTACTGCAGATCCTGTGTCTGCCTCCCAACTGATGTCTGACACAAGATGGAAAAAGTTAATGACACAAACGGAACTGGGAATAAATTGAATGAATATGCAACTAAATGATGAGAGAAAAATGTTTGGCAGAGCAACATTTAATATATTTACAGACAGTTCTTCTTTGCCGTTTAAGGCATCATGGCTGGTTGTCTTATTCAGAGTAACTTATTAAGTTGAAGCAGAGAAATACCCTGTAGTTCCTTGTTTACCAACACAGATTTAACATAAGTATTGAAGTAGAAGGGTCAGTGTTGCAGTGTACTGTCCAGACAATATTCCTGCTTTCTAAAGGTGAAGGACTAGAACCAGAATAGAGACAAGAGTAAAGAGGAGCGGTAGAATGAGGTATTTTTAGTAGAATGTATAAATCAGGGTCACGTTAGAGTGGCTAGTGAAGGAAAGTTGTATTGAGAGCGGATCTGATACAGGAGGCAGAAGTCAAGGCTATTTGGATCTTCTTGAATGCGTACGTTGTAATATGTACAATTATGTGTAACGATTTAAATAGCCTACAGAAGAAAGTATCTTGTTTGTTTAAATATTAAGCAGAAATATTTTAGGACTTGTTGTAGGTACTCAGAATCAGAATCAGAATCAGGTTTATTGTCACATCACAGGTTTACAAGGTAAAAAAGTGGGTGAAATTCGTTCTTGTACAACACTCCCATCGCAACGTTAAATTCCGTAGAAAGAAGAGTGGGGAGAGAGAAAAAGAAAATTACTCGCTAATGTATTATATCATATGGTTTATTATTATACTGTACCTGATGAGTATAAAATACAGTGATACTACTAACAACAACAACAACAAACCTCTCTTCCCTTGTCAATACATCTCCCTAGGGCATTTGTTAGACGGACAGCCATGAGTGGCCTGGCATTCAGTTAGACACAAACATAATGGCCTATATAACCATGACTCTGTCCCTGTCCTTCTCTGTTTCTCTCTGTCTCTTTCAGGCTGACAGTCACAGATGATGACCGCCAGCCACAGTGGTCAGATGGGACAGAAGAACGGTGACAATACTCACCCTGGGGCACAAAGCACATTGACCTATTTGGGTTTGTCATACAGTATGGAGTGTGTCATGAAGACAGACAGCTAGACAGTGATGTTTGCTACAATGTTCTCTGCTGCTGTGCATTACACTTCTCCCTCTGGTAATTGGAAAATAAGTTCTTGACTTATTTAGCTGGATTCCAAAACATGTTATGTACAAACCATTAACTTAAAACTTTGGTATAAAGTCAGCTTTAAGTGGGCGGAGGGGAATTTGGGGAATGGTAGGATTATTTAAAATGTCACTTAGTTTTTGTATGTTAACAGTGACGGGTCACAGACACGGTCAGGCTAAGGAGAGAAGGATGAGGCTGGCTGGACACTGTGTCAGGCATCCGGAACTGGTGGCAAGCAAACTGTCACTGTGCGAGCCAACCCAAGGTACAGCTAGGAAGGGAAAAAGGTGCACCACCTACGTAGACACAGTGGAGCTAACAATACTGCAGAGCTCAAGACCCTGCTGCTAGACAGGAGGGTGTGGAGGGCAGCGAGTCAGGAGTCCCGAGTTGATGTTGGCTAGTCTGCACTCTCGCAATGCATCCCATCGCACATTACATCACATCACATTGCATCGTATCGCAATAAATCACTGTAATGAATCTACGAAGGTGACCTCTGCATCACCACCCAACAAGTAGACTTCCAGAAGATTGAGCCTGTCCTTGAAAGCCCTCCAAGAAATGTCAACCTACTACAATAATAACCACCTGAAACCCAACCCATCAAAAACCCAACTATGCAGCTTCCACCTGAGGAACCGAGATGCGAAAAAAGAACTGAGCGTCACTTGGGATGGCCACAGACTGTCCAACCATACACATCCCATGTATCTTAGTGTTACACTGGATAGGACACTCTCTTTCAAGAAACACCTGGAGAACACCAAAGCCAAGGTCAACACCCGCAATAACATCCTGCGAAAACTAGTGAACTCCAAGTGGGGTGCAGATCCACCAACAATCCGTGCAACTGCCATGGCCCTCGTGCTTCTCTACAGCAGAGTATGCCTGCTCAAGCTGGAGCTGATCACGTCATACCAAACTGGTCGACACAGCCTTAAATGACACCTGCCTCATCATCATGGGATGTGTCAAGACAATACCTGTCCCGTGCCTCTATGTGCTAGCCGGCATCTCTCCCCCGCACATCAGACGACTAGGTATCGCTCAAGATGAACGGAGAACACAGGAGACAGACATCAGACACCCCTTGCATGGCCATGTAGTACAACCAAACAAGTAGCAAGGACCAACATCTGGGTAGATGAATGGCAAAGAAATGACACACAAGCTCTTGAATGGCTGGACAGAGGAATCACACCAACGGAAAGCCTCGCTAGTGGCTACGACCTTGGCTGGACAACCTGGAAGTCACTAAATAGACTGCGTGTGGAACAGGGGAGGTGCAAAGCACCGATGAAAGTCTGGAACTACACAACAGAAGACATGTGCAGCTGTGGATCAGAGCAGACAGACAATGTCCCACTTACGGGAATGTGCCGATGCCCCCCGGTGCAGTCCAGAGGTTTTGAGGGGGAGATTAGAAGGGAACTTTTCCAAGAGGATAAATGAATTGATTGACAATAGGTGACTACAAGGGAAACTGCCCCCCCCTCTCCCCTATCTAATTTAATCTCTCCTCTTTCCTTCTCTCCATTTCCACTTCCTTCTCTC
>NC_139939.1:35799282-35891782 GCF_963454915.1 Gymnoscopelus microlampas
GAATCTGTCTGAGTCATAGCTGTTTCTCTTTTGACTCTTTTAGAAAGCTGCTGTATTTTGTTGTTTGATTTGTGAGCTAGTTTGATGTCTTGGTGGTGCTTGTATGTACTTTAAATGCTAGGTCTTGTTCGCTTAATAGTTTGAGTAAATGTAATGTAGGACTACCAATCTCAGGAGACCGATTCCTGGTGTGTGTAAAACATAACTATGATAATAATATGTAGGGGTCCTTGAGCCCTACTGACCCCTCCACCTGTACTTAGATTTAACATTTCTCTTTATTATGTGTGTCAGCTAAAACAAAATAGTTTGTAGGCTATACCAGGACCCAACAGCATATTTCTTGAGACTGTTTTGCTCAATTTATTTAACCACTTTCAACCTGGCATCCCTGTTTTGGGCATGTCTTTATAATGTCATTGGGCAAAAAAAAACAATTAAATGGCGAAACATCACATCACGATGCGACACGTTGTTGATCGGCTATTGCAATGCGCCGTGCTTGTACATCAGATATTTTCACAGAGTCATGTAATGGGCTGGTGACAGTAAATGAGCCATGTCTCCCTCCTGCTGTTTGTCCACAGCAACCCTATGGCATTGGTTAACAACCTGACTTACAGTACACAATCCATAATGAATGACACTGAATAATGAATAAGTAAGGATGAACAATGACAAAAATGTGTTGTCTTTACAAGCCCATGTCCCTCCCTCTATCCCCACATGCACGCAACCTTGAATGAATCTTGAATGTGTGCCAACTCGGCTTTCTAAAGAATGTACAGTGATGAGTCCAAGACTTTTCTCATCATCTGTGATGATGAACCGTTTATGTCATACTTGTCAAAGTCTTCCGACACAAACTTGTTCTAAAGAATTCTTAAGAACACTGAATCATTCCACACATTTTGCAATACTGTTTAGCATTAACAAAATGCTACAATTTTCGCATTTGACTTCATAGGAAAATTCTGTTTAAATGGTCTCATCCACCTTTCCTCCTTTCATGTGATTGAAGTCATAACATACATCTTGTATCCAAGGGACAACTTTAATATCTGTGAAAGTCAGTTTTGACATGGGTCAGTGTGGCATTCAAGCTTAAGCAGCTTTCTGTCATAATGAAGAGAAAATAAAAACTGATTCACGCTGTGGTCCTTCTACACTGGATCCTTAAGGATGGACAATGGCAGTTAAGAGGGCTGGAATATCTACCAGGCCAGTGGCCAGGATGGCCACCCTGTTTGCGCCCATAGGACCAGTGTTGGGCAAGTTACTTTAGTTTAAACCTGTAAGACCTGAGGCCGATTCTACAAATGCCTTCTAAATCACTAGTTCTCACACTTTTTCGTAATAAAAAATTATTCAAAGTTTTTCAAACACTTTCAACATTTTTCAAAAATGTTCAAAAATAGCAGATGTACAAGCTCGCTGCGCGGCACAAAGTGAAGTGCTGTGAGCTTGTATATCTATTTTTGAATAGCCAACGATAAAATCTAAAATGACACAGATGCTTTCCTGGTTTTAATGGGTTGAATTAGTAACTTATTTACTGAATTACAAAAGTAAGTTTTGTTAGTAAGTATAGTTTTGTTTTGCTTATTAATGTATACATTTTCCTGTTGCAATTCTCTCAATTCTCTCAACTTTCATCTATTGTAACTCAGCAGATATTGAATCATGTCTTCAACAACAACATACCTTAGTTGAAATTGGTCTTTTTAGTTCTGCCTAGCTTTAGACTGAAGCAGATGGCTCACCGTGGAGGTGTGTTCGTGTTTGGGAACGCTCCATGTTAAATAGGCATCCATGTCAATTTGTCGCTGGTTAGCAAAAAGCCTGGTTTAAAAGGTTGTTTCAACCCATCCCAGACGGTCTTAACTACACTACACTACTACATTTTTGATATGATACAGAAACAAATAATTGAGGAGCTGCAGTGATTGGATGGGGACAGTAGAAGTCGGACCATAATAAACTTTTCATCCTCTGAAGTTTTTGGCTATTCACATTAAGTAACGAGCCATTTACATTTCAGTAACCGTAACGAAGTTACTCAATTGGAAAGAGTATCTAGTTACACTATTAATTACCGCAAAAAGTAATTGCGTTACAGTAAAATCTTACTTTGTAACGCATGGGTCCCAACAGGCCAACACTGCATAGGCCTGGTCCAAAACAACAAGTTCATTGGCACTGTGCTCTATTCTGGAACAAGCGAGTCCAACCGAGGCTGTTCCAGTGAATGTGTCACACAGGTTGAATTGAAGCAGGGTGTTAACTTCACTGTGCCAGAACAGAAGCATACTGCTGCCGGTCGGGGCCTCCGCTACACAGACCAACAACAGGACTACTTCAGTTAAAACGTTTTTTAAAAGGGAAGCGTCATGACTAAGGGTTTCAAGTACATTATACCTAATACCTATAGATACTACTAAAATACACAACATTTGAATCTTTCTCCAACAGCGGGGCAGGAACCCAAATATGGGTCATGACATGTGCTGAATCCTTATGAGGTATAGAACATCTTCGGTTCAGAAACCTTGTCGACATTCAATGTAGCTAGCTTAGCTTTACAACCGATGTGAGCTGACAAGAACGTCGTCGTGTGATGCAGGTCGTAAGGAGTGGTACCCGGACAAAACACCTGGTTTGATCCAGGTCCCAGAGCAACACCAGGCTAAGGCACTCTGCTCTTACCTACAAGAACAGCAGACAAACTTCTTATAGAGAGTTGTAGTCTGACACAGTTACTGCTCTTTGGCTTCGTTTCAAGGCCTTGTACTGAGCTAAAGGTGTTGGGTCTATACATGATGTGTGCCATCAAGTGCAGCAGCAGCAACTGTTAGGCAATCTGGCTAGACTGCTGTCCTGTCCTGTGTGTGTGGTGGTTACGGGTTCTCACAGGCAACCAGCTGTGGTGCTGGTGGCACTGGCGATAATCCCTCTTCCTCTAAGGCCCCCCATGACACCCCCCAGCTTAATTCCCTGATATTGTCCTACATTAGCATTGCAAGAGGCACACCAGGAGATCCTCTTGATTATAAACAGGTTTCTAAACTTTTTCAAAAGGAGATTAGTTTTATGCCACGTCTCCTCTCCAACTCGATCAAAAGGTCTCTTCAGGGTGGAATTGTGCCCTCAGCCTCCCTCGTTCTTCCTGTCTTTCCCTCTATTCTTGCCCTCTCTCATTCACCCTCTCTCAGTCTCCACTGACTGAGTACTTCCTGTGGCTGATATTACATCGATATTTGTGATATGATAGATATCGTCTGGGATTTTGGATATCATGATATGGCTTAAAGTTGACTGTGATCTTTTTCCTGGTTTCAATCAAGCCCTATTTCACTTTAAAAATGGTCAAATGTAAAAGAAAATATCAATAAATGACCGATCTACAAGCTCATAAATCATTGCGATGCAACATGTTGTGAGCTTGTAGATTGGCTGTTTTTTTATTCTTTTGAAAAATGTAAAAGAAAATGGATATTATCTTCACAATAAGATATTATTGTCACAATATTGACACCAAGGTAAAATATTGTGATATTTTATTTTGTCCATATCGCCCAGCCCTAAGTTCCACTCGCTCCTTGTGCACATATGGGACCTGTTCCTACTGGCAACCAACAAAGTGTGTCTGTGTGTGTGTTATGTATGTGTTTTACATGGAGACTGGAGGGCGGAGGGAGATTAGGTTTCTCTGGTCAGGGATGATGGCGGTCTCTGTGGTTGTAAGTCAAAGGGGAAGGTGATGGTGTGTGATTTCATCACATAATCTCTCCGAGAGTTAAATTTCATCAGCTTAAGATCATAGATCCCCAGCATCCCCATTCCCCAGACAATACTGTTATCAAGCCAAAGCAGATGCCCCCACACACGCGCGTGCAGCACACGTGCACACACACACGTTGCAGAGTTTAATGTACAGATTTACACACTGTCCTGCTTGTAAAACCAGATCGGGTTATACCCCTTAAAGTCAAGTCAGCAGGTGTGGGACATCCCAGTGGTAGCACCTTTTTAAAATGTCAATCAAAGATCTATTTTTGGGGTGCTAATTCATAATTACAGGGGTCATGTAAAAATATATATAAAAAAAGAAGTTATTACAAAAACAGCATTTAACTGAACTCTACAGTGACTAAGGGCTACTACACAGTACACACTGCAAGATATTTGTTCCGATTATGCTGTCGGGACCTTTTTTGGCACTCTCTGACAAAACCCCCGATCTGATGCAAGATCTGGCTTTACTCACCGAGGTTTTGCCCGCTGTATGTGAAAGGCTCTGCAAGACGGACCGGCCGCGATTCTAGCGCTCGGCGAAGCCTAGATATCTAGCACGTTTGATATTTGGCTTCTGGTGTTACAAATATTGGTAAAACAATGTTGATATTGCAGTAGGCCTATTAAATATAGTTCTACGCTAAAAAAGCAGCATGTGGACCAGGAAAGTCCAAACATTGGCCGCAAACATTTGGAACACACATGCTCCTTCTCTGTTGTAGCCAGGATAATTTTTTCATAGGTTGCAGTTATGAGGGATATAATGCCTTGTCACTTACTGTAGGCCTATAGAAGCCTACGTGTACATAAAGGTTTGTTGTCATCATGACTGGAATACCTTTTATCACCGTGAACGACCGAGGAAATGCTTCTGAATTGCATTGCGCACTAAGCTGGTTGACTTGTTTGTTTCATTGAGAGAAAGATTGATTGATTGAATACTTTATTAACATTTTGCAAAAAAAGGCACGGTGGCACAGATTTATACAGAAGAATGCTAAAAGGTTAAGCCCCAGGACTTGTTTCCATTAGGTCCTGTCCTGTGTATTCCTGAGAGATAGAGACATACAGAGAAATAGAGAATTATTTAATGACAATCAATCTGTCTCGGTCTCGCGCATATATCACAGGAGCCTTGCACGTTTTCATGAGACGTTGGTTAACTGAATGACTGCCAGAATTATTTCAGATTTTTTTTGCTGTTTCTGCCAGAGATTTTTCATTGAAATTAAAAAAGTACTCAGGAGCTGAGATACAGATTTTTTAAGTTTTGAGTTAACAAGGAAGTGAATAGGAGTCTAGATCTTCGAAAAATCATATCTCCTTGGTCTTTGGGTGAAAAAATAGAACGCATTTATGCGAAATAGAACGCATTTATGCGATCTTGGCGGCCAAGTGCGCTATTTAATAGATCACATTTATGCGTGATTGGCAGAAAATGAGTTAAATGAATTGGAATAAAAAACAAATGTATGTATCGGGTCTGGATCGCGTCATGGTGAAAACTTGCAGTGTGTGTGTGTGATCCCTTGTCGGCGATCAATCGTATAGTGTGAAAACCACACCGATATTATGACAGAAAAGTTCAAGAAAGAGACTTGTGTAGTGTGAAATACACAACGATCTGATGACCTCCTGACCTCTTTAAAAGTCGTAACAGTGTGTAGCTGCCATAAGTTGGTAGCACACAATGCAACATGATAGGTGCGTCTTTGTAAGCACATATAGGCTGTGCAGTGCACCTAAAGTGAAATTAAATAAAAATGTAATTTATTAGTACAGTAGACTTGCTGCCAAAGTGTCTATTCACGTGCCACATTTCTGTGTTTGTGCTTAACTTGAATGCGTAGTGGAGGCTCTACCTTTATTCTCTGTTCTGGGAAAGCACTGGGCAGCAGAACTGCAGCAGGTCATCAGAGCAGTAGCAGATAATGCTGAAGAAGCTAAGTTGGCGTTGGCCTGGCTGAGCCCTGCTGTGCTCCTATTACAGCCCTGCAGATGAATTATTCACCTCTGACAGTTCCCAGGGATGGATCACAGAAGGAGGACGCCTACTTAAAATGTCAGAGGGCCTAATGGTGGTGTTCTTATCCCCGTCACTGGCACTTTTAGGAAGTCAGTGTATCTGTGCCAAGTGCCAACCCATTGTTTTCAAGTCAACTCCCCCATCAAAGGAACAGTCACAACAAAACTACTGACTGTGAGACCTGAAGTTAAGCTGGATCCTGCCGTTCCAGTAGTAATTACTATTGATTATATTGTACATCGCTGACATAGCTTTGGGACATCCACCTAAGGGATTGTGTGTATGTGATCTAGATTCCAAGTCCTGACTCGAAGGAAAGTGTTCTCGCAGTTTGGTGCCTGGGCGGAGCAGTACATTCTCAACACATGGATTCTGATGAGTCCTGTGGTGGTGGTATACCCCCCATCTACTCCTACTCATCCTTCTCTTAATTACACTCCAATGACAGGCTGAGAGAAGGGAGGAGAGCACGGGTGTGGTGGAGATGGAATGCTAAGTGCTGAGTAGGTTTTACTTGTTGGACACACTGTCTATTAGCAGAGGATCAACGACTTCTTAAAGACGAGTGAAGATTGTGTTTGTGTGTGCACGAGAGGTGCTTTGCTTGATGAGATGCATAGGCCTAGGCCTAGTTGGCAGTAGTCTAGACATAAACCTAATTCTGATTCCATGGCTTTAGGCTTGAAGCAGCTTATCAGCAGAGTTGCATCGCATGTCATCCGCCAATAAAGCTTCAGAACTAATCTAAAAGAAAATGCAGCAGCGGTCCATTTACAATATGCAGACCATGTAACCTTGCTGTGATCTCTGGTGTGACTGAACGGTTTGAGTATTTCAAGTAGTTTTCTTTTTAATGAACTATTTCATTTTCAGGTTGCTTTGTTTTTAACTATAACAACACTAAACATAGCCATCACTTTCCCCCGCCCTAATATTATATTGTACCATGTGATGACAACTTCAAGTCATGGCTAGACTCTGGACTTGCTTGCTGAACTTTCACCTGGCGTTTCTCATATTCTTCAGTGTCCCCATAGAATTTTGCTCTGCTCTCCAAGGCCCCCTCAGCCTCCAATCTCTTTGAAATTTTTATTACCTGTCAGTTCATCTCAGCGTTCACTAGCACAGCCATGCGATGCAGTGAAACTTCTGCGTTACAGCAACACAGCCAGAGGCTAGTGGAGCATGTGCAAAGCAGGACTGTAGGTCACTGGTTCGAATCCTCAAGCTGGCTGATAAGATCTGGGTGTGTGGAGAGAGGGAATTGGGGTTTAAAGCAAAATGGCCACTTAGCCAGCATCACTGTGTGAATATCATATGGTCAATGAGAAACCTCTCCTCCCCTCCATCCAAGTACCTTAATCAAGTGTAATGGCTCAGACTAGAGCTCAGCATCTGAGCCCACATGTCACTTCTGAGGCTGGAACCAAATCCAACAAGAGCCTATATTCTCCTATGCCTCCCTCTACTGCTGTCTTCCCTCGCTGCCTTTCATACTAGCTGTCAATAAAAGAGAAAAGGCTAAGGGGAGTGGAGTGCCCACTTCCATGCAGCAAGCCGTTTTAAGACAGAGCCATCCAAGTTGGCCGGTGAACAAACAGAGCTGTCCAGGGATGTGCTGCAGCCCTGTCTGTCTGTGGATGGATCCAGCAGAGACACTTGAGAGCCAGGCTTCCTATTCGCAGTCACACTAGTCAATGGGACAAAGCTGCTACTCTTTGCTCTCCCCCAGTCCAAGACACAGAAGTAACTGGGACACAGAAGCTCTGTGTGTTTGTGTGTTTGTGCGTGTGCATGTGCGCATGCTATATCAGTGGTTAAGATCATCCTTTTCCTTCCTACCCTCCACCAAACATGCGGGTTGGGGCAGGGGCATCCTGCCTATAATCATCTGCCTTGTAAAAGGTCATGTCAATGACTTGCTGTGAAGTTACTGTAAAAGTCCCACTTATTATTGCATGCTTACTGAACTAGCTGCACAGCACCTATTTTTCTCCAGTTCCCCACCGAATACATTATATCATGGACTTATAGCAATGTAAAGGAATGGTGTAATGTTACTATTGGACAGGACACCCACTCACTGCTGTTATGTTGATTGTGACTTCCCTGGTTAGAGTAGAGATTCTCTGTGGACATGCATCCCCTGTTCTTTATATTCAGCACATTCTATATTGAGGTCATACTAAGAATTTGTAATTTGGTTTTGGCAGTGGTGAGAGTGATTTTATATGAAACAATATTGAACTTAACCTGTATAATGTACGTGTCATCTATGCAGATCTCATATGTACTGCAATATGTGATGGACCTTATGTGAACTGTGTTGCTGTGGTCCTGAGGACATGTTGCTACACGCCCCCCCCACCCCCACAAACCTGAACCCTCCCAGTCTTTATCTCGCCCTCCTTGTAATCTGATCTCGTTCTGTACTTACAAATCTCCTAAGAGACAACTCACATTTCCTTTTGATTTCCAGCGGGACTCCAGTGGGAATAAACAACATGAATTAATTAACCACTAGTTTGTACAGACTCTACTACAGTACTGTTCTGTACCCTGGCCTGATTCGACTCCTCAAAGTGTTTTAATGCATCTCCTGACAGATCTAGGGCTATGCATGTCAGTGCTTTATTTGAATTGTATTTATTTTATTTTAGAACAGTTGGAGGAAATGATGAACGATTATGTCACCGGAAGGCCAGAATTCTTGTCTACATTTTGAATGTTTTGGCATTTAGCTTTGTGACTTGAATTGCATGCAACAATAAAGTTGGTGTCAGTTCCCAGGTCACCACGAGCAACCAATAGCAGAGTCATAGCATTCATAAAATATTAATTTGATCCTAGACAGGTAATGAAAAGAAGGATAAGTGGGACATGGTAAGAATTTTGACAAACACAGGTCAAATCTACCAGACTGAAGTTTGCATAAAATTGTATTCCTTGTGCTGTGTGAACCTGGTTGACAACTAGCCTAACCGTCTTGAACATCTTCGGCACTTCATATCAT
Organism: Gymnoscopelus microlampas; assembly: GCF_963454915.1. NCBI lineage: Eukaryota > Metazoa > Chordata > Actinopteri > Myctophiformes > Myctophidae > Gymnoscopelus > Gymnoscopelus microlampas. The sequence goes on from NC_139939.1 coordinate 35,808,117, forward strand.
ATCATGTGCCTTAATGCTTATGCCCTCTACAATTACTTGCTCTTGAATTCAGGGAATGTAGCCCTTATCATGGTGTGAAAGGCAGATGGAATATTCACTATCTGTCATAAAAATTCCAAACTTGTGTATTGCACAAGTGCACAACAGCAGTGTTTCATTCTTCATTTTCCACACTGTGAGACTGTTCTGGGTTCTTCTTTGCTTGTCCATATTGCTGCCAGCTGGATTCTGTTACAGAAACAATTGATGAATTCCCTCCCAAAGATTGATGTCTTTCCCCCCCCAGTCTTTCCCTTGGACCGGACCTTTTGAACAAAGTCAAAGAAAAAGTAAATTGTGATGACAAAACAGTCTATGAGCACAGTGAATAGGATCAGTATAGCAACTCTAAGCTCTTGTCAGTCTTATCACAAAGGGATATTGAATACTTTGGCACGGTGGTTCTGACCTTTGTACTTGCTATTTATTGCAGGTATTATACCTATATTGTACATAAATTCTATTTTATTCCATTTGGTATATAGGTTACTCTGGATAAGAGCATTGAGCTGAATGATTAAATGGAAATGGTTAAGACCTCTGCCTCCAGAGACCCTCACACACCATCCTCTTCCTCGTCTCCCTCAGCTCTCAAAACGATACAAAGGGGAGTGACTGGCCCCCCTCTCTGACTACAAACCAGCCAGCCCATAATAACCCTGTGATGGTGGAACATCGAATGGACCTTGATGTCCACTATTTCCTGTCACAAATAATACAATGCATCCATTAGCCGCACACCACTTCACATCCTCACTTATTGATTTATAGCAAACAGCTAGCCAATTAGCCCCCAGTGCTGCTGCTAGACAACAGAGTCACAGTAGTGTGTGTGTGTGTGTGTGTGTGTGTGTGTGTGTGTGTGTGTGTGTGTGTGTGTGTGTGTGTGTGTGTGTGTGTGTGTGTGTGTGTGTGTGTGTGTGTGTGTGTGTGTGTGTGTGTGTGTGTGTGTGTGTGTGTGTGTGTGGGGGGGGGGGGGGGGGGCTTGGTGGTGGGTGGATGGCTGGGAGTACTGAATGAGGGTATGTGTTCTGGGAGGTGGGGGTGGAGGGGTTAAGCTGTCTCCCATAGAGGGTGTGGGACCAAAATCATGTGCCAGAGGGGGAGAGAGGATGGATGGGGCAAAAGAAGTAGAAGAAGAGTAGTTGTTTGAGATGATGGATTGGCACAGAAAGAAACGGATGACAGACGGACATCTGTCTGTCTGCCATCAAAAAAGCAAGAGAAGCAGACAGACATGCAGACAGGCAAGAGTTCTCATTCTGTCAGGGGAGCACTTACTGACCACCAAAGCCTCTAACGGCAAGAGCTCAGCTGGTTGCGCAGCCATTTGTGTTGTGTTAAAGGCATTTGGGAATACATGTTAAGAGGAGTGTGTGTTGCATGTCTGACTGGGACCATATGTTTTCAAGAGTGCATGACATAGACTGTATGCCTGTAGCATAGGCTGGTCCAATGTATACAATATGGCTCATCATGAAGATGCATGGTAAATGGGATAGAATCTGCTATACAGTACCTTTGTACCCACCCACCCCATTTTCTGTAGCCACACTGTAAAATCCTATGTTTTACAGTAGACACATATCCTACTGTAACTAAAAATGTATCCAAATAGACCCTTTGACTCATTTGGATAAATGTGGGTTAAGTTATGCTTTCAGAGCTACCAACTCTGTTTATCTGTCTGTTGTAACCGGAACTGGCCTAGCTAGTATCTTTATCTGTATTCTTATCTTTGGCTCTTGACTCTACTCTTACCTGTGCCTCTCACACGGGTACTTACAAAGGACAGTTGCATAGGAGAGAACATGCAACAACATAGAATAAAAAGAAGTGGTCCCGCTCATTGTCTTTACTTACAAAACCTCATTTGAGGAAGAACAACGTTATGGTCAACACCAGTATCAGTGATACCTGAATTTCCCCATGGGGATAAATAAAGGTTTATCTAATCTTAATACAGAATTTAAATATAACAGCAGATGGGATTGGGACTAAATAAGGCTGTGCATTGTGGTACTGAGATTATTACTACACTATTGTTTCTACTAAATAAATGATTGTTAATAACCTAATAATACTAATCATCTTTTTGCAGTTTTGATGATAGCAAACTGGAGAATCAATATTTTAATGTAAAAAATAATGCATGACAAGGAAAAAGATAAACTATATTGGCTAGAAGCCTCAAAACTGTGTTTTAAGAAGTTATTAAGAAGATGAAACACATTTATGACAAGCAGGAGAGGTACCAAAGCCTAGCGGGGCTGGAGGATGTGTTGCATGTGTTGCTATCTCACATGACCTGTTGGTTGAGGTTAAGGAGACATTCTGGAACTCATTCAAACCAGCTTAATCACCACCATCCCACCTGGTCTTCTCCCGAACCTGTTAATTCATGCTAGGGCAGCATGAGTTTGGGTGGAGTAAAGTTTATTTAAAAGGTCAGGCAACAGGGAGAGAATAGGTCGGTTACAGAGTGATAAACGTCACAGGCCTAATTTAAGCTTTGACGCATGGCGTCGCAGAAAATGGCACATTTGCTTGTAGATCTGTTATTTTCGTCGAGCGACACCATCGTGCATGGATGCATATATATAGCCTACTGTAAATGTGGCTCAGCTGGTGAGAATACAAACGTTGCAATACAGCAGGCCTCACCCCCTCTGGCGCTTAGGTGTATTCAGCAGAATACAGCCTCACCCACCCACACCCCTACACCCTGCATGGACACGCCTTTGAGTTGGAGTGCTGCCTGTCACTGCTGTGGAGACACGCCCTGTTTGAAATGCCTGTGGGGTGAAGAGGGGTGTGTAGTCAGTTGTTAGATTGTTCCCTTCATTGTGTGATTTTAGTCATCAACAATGACCCAATGTTCATGTCATTGCTGTGTCTGGAAGTGGAAATAAGAGTTTACCTCAACCTCAGCCTGTTTTGGTTTGTGTCAAGATAGGATGTTGGGAAATTAGAAAGGCAGAGTGTGTGTGTGTGTGTGTGTGTGTGTGTGTGTGTGTGTGTGTGTGTGTGTGTGTGTGTGTGTGTGTGTAAATGGAACAGGGTGAGGGAGAGGTGAGGAGTGCGTGCTTCGTCTTTCAGGATTTATGGGAGCAGGACAGATTGAATATGCCAAGTTAGTGTGGAATCTCACAGCAGGATTACAGTGCTGGGAGTCAAACGGGTTTCTCTCTCTGACTGCCTCTCTCTGCCTCTCTCTCTATGTCTGTCTCTGTCTCACACAGTTAAGCCTAACTTATAAGGCATTATTTGATCCTGATGCTTGCTGAAAGTAACAGATTTTCAAAAAACGCATCACATGGCAAAATATAAATATGCTTTACTCAAAGCATACAAAACTCTCTGTCTCTGTCTCTCTCTCTTCTCTATTGCTCTCGCCTGTTGCTGTTCATACTTGCCCACTCTGAGTTTTTGCACTGACGCACATTCCTTTTCATTCTGTAGCCAGCGTGTGAGTGAGCAGCCCTTCTCTATCAGCAGTCATCCTCAGTGCCAGGAGGAGTAGTTGGAAAGGCAGGGCGGTCGTGGGTGAAGGCACAACCACGACACCCACACCCATACTTTTGGCTCACTTCCTAATTGAAAGGGCCAGTATTTAAGGACATAATTAGCTTTAATTTGTGTAGCAGAAGTTTTTTTTTAATGTTTCACGGACAATTAAAGAACAGGGTAAAAGTATCAGTCATGTAGAACGAAGAATGCACATAAAATGGGTGCAAGAAATAAGACGCAAGAATCTAGAAAAATAAAAATGGGGGGTTGGAATGTGTAACGTGATTTGTGAGAGAGTGGTGTGGTGGGGTTGGGGGTGGAATGATCCCAGGTGCAGCAAAAAATGAAAGCATATCACTCATTAACTGTTCCACTGATGGGAAGAGGGCAAGGTCCACTTCAAACCGCACAGTACAACAAAGAGCTCTATATATCAGCTAAACATTGGTTAGTGGCAGGGATGGCCTCAGTGTTCATCAACTCACCAGTCAGGAAGGTTCAGTGTGCTTTATTATTGGTCCGTAAGGGACTCTACGAGCTGCCAGACAGGCTTCACAGTAGAAGTAAAAGGGTGAAACATTGAAAGCGTTTTGCAGTAAAAACATGAAACAAATAATTTAAGTCCAACAACAGTACAGTAGCTCATCTGTAATTTTGATAAGTGGTGTGTATAAATTATGTCCTGTTGTGTGTTTGTATGGCTGAGGTCCAGTCTGCCCACAATGTCCCAGCCTGCCTGTCTGCTCTCTGCCGTTGGTTTTCTGTATCAGCAGAACAATCTCTACAGTCCGAGAGAGAGAGGGCGCAGTCATCTGGACTGACAGACCATGGAAGGATTGTGTGTGTGTGTGTGTGTGTGTGTGTGTGTGTGTTTCAATGCATTTTTATGATCGTAAGAGGAGGAATAAAAGCAAGTGTGTGTGTGTGTGTCAGGTTGTCAATGACGTACATACGTGTATACGAGGGCTAGAGATCGACAACAAAATCGAATGAACCAACACTGATCGAGACAGAGCATCACAAAGCAAATGGTGCCCCAGCTCTCTGATAGGCCAACTGATAAAACAACTACAGTAGAATGAGAGGGCACTGGGCACAGACTGTGTTACCTAGGCAACGTACAGGGTGTGGCTCGCCGCTGCAACAGTTGACTAAATTCTCAGCCTCGCCCAGAAAAACAAAAGACTACACAAACACTGTGATTGTCTGACAACAGAACAGTACTGCCACTCACTGGTGTTGGCATTGATGTATGCCTGCATAAAATAAATAAGAAAAACGTACTAACTACACCCACACCACCACATAGTTAAAAGTGAGGCAAAATGTAAGTAGAAAACACACATTCACAACCTCTCAGATATGAGGCCTAAACTCTAACTCGACTATCTAAATACATGACTTTTGAAGAGTGATTAAAGGGGAATACCACTAATTTTCAACATTGAACTATGTCTTTAATACACCTTAGAACTGTTGTGTGGAAATACAACAGTTCCCCCCCGCCCCCACAGCCAAAAGTACACCCTGCGTATGTCACTGATCACATGACCTTAATCAATTATCCAGTTCTAGGCAACATAGAAGGGGGGGGGGGACTTTTTTCTTATTTCCACACAATAGCTCTAAGGTGTATTAAAGACATAGTTCAACGTTGAAAATGAGTGGTATTCCCCTTTAAGGAACAAGTAAAAAAAGACAAAAAAAAATAAACAAAACATGACAGACATATGAACTGACCAACCACTGACCTCCTTAGACCAACCATGGATTTATTTTGTGGCCCAGCCAATCAGAGGCTTACCTGACTGGCAAAACCCAGACATGTTGACTTGACTTATGACTAAGATCCTCTGTTGCTGGAATTGATGATGTAAGATGGTGCGTCTGATCCCATGAATCTACTAACTCTTTGGCAGTACTCAAAGCACACCACACCAAAGACAGTGAAAGGATAACCAAGATGGACTTGGGCTAAAAGGATTGAAACCAAAGAATGTTGTGGCAGGGCATCGTTTTGGGTTTTGTAAACTTTAAGAAGTGTTATAATGCATTTGGCTAGATAAGACAATCAGAATCAGCTTTTTTGTCACAGGTTTACAGAAGTAAAGAAAGTGGGTAAAATTAGTTTTCGTGCATAGTTCCCATCGTATTGTTATTTCCATAGAAAAAAAGAAGAGCAAGTGGGAATGTAGATCAAACAAGAGAACAAAAAAAAGAAAAACCACGACCATCTGCTTTGCTATGTATATTTGTGAAAGACATTTAGGGACAGATGTTGTAGGTGTAATGTGAGATCCTCCCATTGACAACCCAGCCAAACACAATCGGAGCAAGTGTTGAAGTCTTACTCTAAGCCATGGTGAGTCAGTGAGTTACGGTACCTTGTAAGCAGTGAGCACAGACAGTCTTGGCATGGTGATGTGCTGCAGGGCCTCAGGCTGAGTGACTACTTGCCTGACTCACCACTGCTGCTGCTTGAGTTACACAGACTCACTGGGACGTTCATGTAGGTTCAGCATGAGATGTATGTGGTTTGAGTATATGCACACTGACTGACACACTCACGACTCGGTCAGACAGGCATGCACACACCCTCATACATCCAGATACACACAGATACATGTGGAATTGTAGTTGCAGAGGAGAATGTGGTTACTTGCCAGTGACTCACCACTAGGCCAAACCGAGAGTTACAGAGATAAGTACTTATTATTAGAGAGGAACAGACACACAATGTGGAAGTACACTCACTCTCTCTCGCGCGTGCGTACACACACACTAGCAAACACATAGAACACACAATTCCTTTCCCATCGTTTTCCCTCTGGAGAAACGGGCCCCTGCAGGGGCTACAATGAAACACGCAAACACACACACACACAGGTACAGCTATAAACTACACGCACGCACGCACGCACGCACCCACACACCTATCACAGCTCTTGCACATGCACAGAGTTGTTGTAGAAAGAAACCCCAGAAAGCTTTCCTGACTGTGGGAGTGAAACATAAGATGAGACATGTCCCTGTGCCAGGCCCCAGGGCACAAAGCAAGGGAGTGGTACTTTCACTAACACCTCTACAACACCAAGCAAACCAGATACACAGGACAGCTTGGTTTTCTTTATAATTCATAGATTTCTTTTCACTTCATCTTGATCTGATACTACTCGTAATCCTACAATGTAAATACACAAGATGTTGTCTGAGGAATTGTGAACAAATACCAAGATAGCAATTTCACTGAGAACGCGTCGTGAGCCAGCATGCCAGGCTGCCGTTACGCTCCAACTTGTTTAGTTAGAAAGAATTTGACTTCCAGATGGGAGACTGATCATTTTAATTCTTTTGGCATGAGCTGATTGTGCTTTCACAAGCCGTGACCAGTCAGCTTACTGTTTTAAACAGTGAGCATGGGAAGAAAAGGATTTCTCTTTGGTTTATGGGATGTAGGCAGGCAGCTGTGTTGTTGGGAGTCACTCACTGTAAAAGTAAAAATATTTTTAAAATTGAACCTGTATATGGGTCCTTGAAGTTCTCTTTCTCTATGTTATTGTACTGTACACACCCTTTCCTCTCTCAGATTGGGCTAATAACTAGTAATTAAACTTTTAAATAGGCTAACCCTTTGTAATAAAAAATAGCATTACAGTGTTCATTGTGTAAATCCCAAGACAGCATAACTACTATTACAACTAACATTACATTACAATTAATTGGGAAGTGCAAGTAGTAAAACTAAAATAAATAAATAAATACAAGAAAGAAAAAAATAGATATACTTAAAAGCATGAATTCAAAGGCAACTCTTTTTATGTGGGTCTTTTATTGAGAACATGAACAAGTTCAAAGTTGTGTGTTTTGTTCTGTTGATGCTGGAGTGTGTTAGCAGCCTGTGTGGGGCCCTTTGAGAGGGAGGCTTTCAGTGACTCAACATAAGCAGAGTCAAAACAGTTGGAACATGGCTGCAAAATGGTTGCATGATGCGACAGACACAGACGCATTAGATATGTTAGACTGTCATTTTACATCTACTTGTTTTCTTGCCATTTGGTTGACATAATTGGTTAATGACTCACTTCACTGCATTTAAACATTTTACATTTGAGGTGACACGTCTTGCACGTCTTGCTATTGTGAAGTAGTGCAACTGTAGAATGAGCTGCAAAGTTTAAACCATTCCAGGCAGCCAATACAGTCGAAGCCATTCTGCCCAGACAATATTCCTGATTCTAGAAAGATTCTGTGCTACAAAAAATATTCTGTGCTGAGAGAGAGAGGGAGAGAGAGAGAGATGGGGAGAAGGGGATAGAGAGAGAGAGATTTTTTGTTTCAAAACGAGGGCATATTTACATCAAACAGAGATAAAGGACGTTAGCTGGTGGGTGGGTTTGAGACTAAAGCCAGATTTATGCTTTGGCAAAAAAGTGGTGAATGTATGTATTTTCAACTGGATTTTTTTTTCTTGCTTCAACATGACTTTTTTTGTGGCACATGACACTTTGTCGCTAATGTTATGCTAGTGCATAAATTCGTTTTTAGGGAGGTGTGAGTTCTACTGTATGTAAGGTTCTACTGAGGTAAATTGTGAGCAGACAACTCATAACAACAATCTCTCACACTTGGCCCCGGGCCCCCACATTTTTAGTTAAATGTTCCCAAACAGTAAAGCCGAATGTACTTGTTGCAAGTCTGTGTCGCACACCTGTTGCTTGGCTCCTCAATACACATACTGTACACGCGCGCACACACACACACACACATGTTCAACACACACATTTACCAGACATACGCTCATAAACATTCATACGTTCAACATACTACAAACACCCGCACAGACAATCGTATTCACCACACACTCAGACTCACACGCGTCAGCAGTATGCCAGTAATGTCCCTAGCAAAGAATGCCGTCACTCCAGTTTCACTCCCAACACCACAAACATCTGAGGACATCATGGCCGCCTAACAGTGTACACATTGTTAACACTAATTTGTCACATGCAGGAGTCCACAGCCATTGTAATGTTTAGAGACATACAGAGCAATGAGGAGTATTTGGGAGATACTATAATGGAGTGCATTTGGCACACAGGTGGAGAAAAGATATGCTAAAAAAACAAACACATTTTATGTTAAACGCTAACTACACCAAGAAGCTAGGGGGGTATCGATTGCCATCATGGACCCTCAAATTGACACCCCTGGACATAAAACCCTCTCACCCATCCACCCCCCTTGGAAAATAAGAAGTAGGAAAAACAGAATGATGAATATCAGAGAGATGCCTGTGGTTTAGTGGTTAGATACAGAATCCAATCCCACCAGTGTGCCTTCCTGCTGTGCCACATTTTCACTCCCATTACAATGACTATAAACCTTCCATCTTAAAACTTTTATCTAGATACAAACGGTGTTGCTCCTCATGGCAACGTACAAGAAGGATGTTACTGTGAGTGTTGTCTGCACTCACAGTAAGGTCTGGAGAAAGTGTCATTGGAAACAGTGACTAGAATGAGTGAGATAAATGTATTAAAACATTGGCTGAGGCATGTATGTGCACTGCACAAAATAAACACCCGACACATCAACAGCTTTTGTTGGTGTTACATTACTTGCTGGCTGCAGTCGCCATGTTTGTTTCACTGAGTAATAGTTTCATGCAGCCTCTATTGATTGATGTGCGCACCTGAGTGAGCCCCTCCCCCTTGGTCCTGCCCACTAATATCCATTTTTCGCTTCAACATTCCCCAAGCTTTCTAACTCAACCCTAGGATCTGAGGTTACTATGGAGATGACCGTTGAAGCTGTTGGGACCTGGAACGCCAGAGGCAAAATAAGAGAAAATTAAGTCTTTAAAAAAAATTCAACTTGCACCATGTCAGTTAGTTTATACAGCAAAACATGCATTTGATAGATGCCCCGAATACAGACTGTAAAATTCTCTGCGTTAATTTAATTTGATTTTGAAATCTAGAGCTCTGGGTGACTCTGGTCAACTAACGCTCAGAGTTAAAGTAGCACTGGGGATACTGTAAAGATTTGATTATAAGTAAGAACTTCTTGATGGGACATGGGAAGCATGCATACTGTGAATAGTAAGGCATTTTGGAATTTGAAATAAATAGCTGAGGTTGTGGTATTTGTATGGAGTTTTTTGGGGTTGTGAGTAAGAGGAGGGGAGGTGCCATGTGTGAAGTAAGTGTGTCATGGACACACAGACACACAGTTGAGTCGAAACCTAACAAGCTGGTTCCTGGTTTGTCGATAGTATACTCTGCGTCAGCAACAGGAGTGTAACTCCCACGGTTGTTATGGGTGGTGGCTGGGGTCAAAGTTCAAGCTGAGATGAGAGGTTGGCATTCCTGTAACACAGCTGTCTCCCCTCCAGTGTCTCATACTCTCCTCTCCCATAGGACACCCACTGCTGCTACTGTGTTTTTTTGGAACATTTCAGTGCTTAAATATATTTTTGTTGTGACGGTATGTTTGGTATCTTATTCCCACATTTCTTAATTGGTTTTAAAAAAAATGACTACAGCAAAGGTATATCGTGCATGTACCAGGTAGTCGGTGTAGTGTACTGTACGTATGTAGTTTATTATTAAAGCATACTTGTTGTACCTGGGTGGAGTAAAGCTAAATGATGGGGAAAGACGAGAAGAAAGAAGAGGAAGTTGTTTGATTCCCAGCTGTGGTGCCTCTGGCTTGGTCAGATGCTCCAATTACACATTAGACCTTTTCACAGTGGTCATTTTGATGGGTAAACACAGCTCTAGGTAATAACATTAATTGTGGGTTTGTCCTGTACAGCTAACTTAATGCTGGCACACACAAACGCTTAAATGAAGTTCACTCACAGTTGCCCTTACTACCTTCAGCTCTATTGCAGCATTTATCTGTCAAAATTTATGCTGTGGAAAAGGTACTTTGGCAGTGTTCGTATGTAGGAAGCCAGCAAGGGATTTTGTCCTCGTTGCTGAGCTAGTGACCTCTGCTGGGGGCACCCGTTCAGTGGGGAGGGCATCTGTGGGAGATATTGCAAGTTCGCACTTTCCCAGTGAAAAAAAGAAGGGGCTGGTGAATTAATTTGTATCAGAGGAGCCACATGGTGACTAAATTGGGAGAAAATGGGGTAAAACTGCCAAAAATAGAAATGAAGAAAGACAGGTTACTGAGGTGAGCATAGTTGAGACGCATGGCTCTTCACCAGATGACCTCGGTCAGTGTTCTAAATCTAAAACAAAATGGCTAGAGACAAGCTTTTTCTATGATGAATAGTTTATTAGTAATATACCATAATGTGTACATTAGTAATTGACCTTGCCGACCTTGACCTTAAGCCAACAAATTGCACCATATTGAGTTAGAGCCTTGACCGTGTGTGTGTTGAGATTAGTTGATGATACAGTGTATTAAGTCTTTACAGACAGAGTTGCTTTACATACAAAAAGATAGGTGAAAAACTAGGCTGGGACAAGAATCTAGTCCACAAAAACATTTTTATCATATTGTGGCCAGCTTTCTTGAGTGCTCCGAATGAGTATACAGTATATATTACATATATCTGTACAGAGAGCGCTATTACAAAAATTCCACAATTGTTTTGCATCTTATAACAAATGTGTCCTTCTTTGTGTCTTCCAGGTTTGCTCCATTGCTGTTGGTTTGAGCCCACAAGGCCAGAATGGAAATGCAAAGTAAGGAATTTGTTTTCTTTTTGTTTCAATTATGTTCTTGTATGCTGGACCTGTCTATATCGCTTTTTTCTGATCTACTGTTAGTTCATAGTATTATGTTGTTGTACAGAGGCTCTTTTGGAATGTACAATTTAATCATGGCCTATGTATTCTCAAGTACTGTTTTGATATTATCAAAGTCTCTATGCTTAATCCAATTGAAAATGGTTGCAGCTGTCGAAGGGACTTCTTTATGTTTGAATTGTCATGTCTACTAACAACGGATCAAAGAAGAATGCGGTAGTCCATAATTCATTCGTAGTCAATAATAATAAAAAAGTTAGTGGATCCTGAACTTGTATCGATGTATAACATTAAAATAGTTGTTTAGACATAAGCTCAGAGATGGTTAGTTATGGGTATGGTATGGTCAGGGTAAGGATCTGGGATAACACTGCCGATAACAAACGAGACTCGTTAACTAGTTTCGTGGCCTCAAGCTCCTGGAGTACAAGGTTGTAGACATTGGGAACCGGCTCAAGAACCATGACCAACAGAAAGAAACTAAAACTGTACTAATCCATGTCTCAGCCCCTTCCTACAGTACAGGTAAGGTACAGTAGTACCTTAGTAGCAGTGGTCTAACAACCTGCTATTAGTTGGGACTCACTAAAATGGAGGTCAGGTGTTTCACCTGGATGGACATGGTTAGCAGGCCATAGCAGTGCAACACTTATGAACAACAAGAAAGGCACGCTCTTACTGGGTGACCAGCCTGTGTACATTATGTAACTAGCTACATGAACTAACATAAGTAGAGTTTGAATGTATTGAATTAAAGAAAGATGTTTTTATTTTTTATAACGAATGCATGACTTTAAAGATTTTACATCACTTGACAACAAGGTGACGATGTCAACTAGCGTACCATTCAATTTGCTAAACGATATCGTTTACAATGTATTTTGAATATTGATATGAAATGTATTTTTTGTTCAGAAACCTTGTTTAGCTTGTCATGCTAAATTCAAACACAAGCTGATGCGTCGTGAGCCGACGATAACGCACATCAGGCACTGCCACACAACACTGTGTGATGCAGGACTTAAGGGGCGGTCACTGGGCGACACGCCAGATTTTAAGATGTTCTCTAGTCTATAAGCAGCTGTTGTCTTATTTTCCTTTACTCACAATGGCCCTCTTCCTGTTTACCAGTGGCTGACCCTGAAGTGAAGGTGTCTGAGTGGCAGCAGACGTACTATGGCACGGACTCTGGTATCCAATCTGGTGCCACTACATTCAGAGAAGATGACACAACAGAGTACAGCACCTCCTCCAAACACTACACTGTCACTACGACTGTCACAGCAGATGACCCCCGTAAGACACGCACGCACACACAGATTCACACGCTTCTATTATTAAAACACCTAATTTATGTATTTTTTTTATCAAACATTCATTGAAAGTCTTTTGACTTTCTCGTTTATTTACTGGTTTAATGGGTTGTTTGTGAAGGACAAGAATAAAACGTTGTGATGTGTGAACATCTGCTCTAGGTAATCAGAGCACAGCTAAGAGACTTGTGTGAGAAACAGGTGGCCAAGAAAGAAAAAGTATTACCCAACCTGACCATGTTCTGTCCAGTGAATTCACTGCAATGAACCTCAGGCTGGCGTTATAATGGGCCTCTCAGGAGAATAAACCTCTACTCACAGTCCTTCATTTCTTCCGCTAACAGGCTATCAAACTCTGACAGTAGTTATTTTAAATGACTGTTGCATTCCTTGAACTCTGTTTTTATATGTAACTAAGGCAACATTTTTATTATATTTATTTTATTCTGTGTTGTAATGTATATTTTTTTATTTGTTTTTGTTTTAATTGTTCGCTGCTGCTCGTTGTCTCCTGTGTTGACCTGTGTGTTTATTTGTTTCCTTTGACGTGTAACTGCCTTGCCTGTGAATATTCTGTCTTTGTGTGATTTCTGTGGACTGGGTTTGTTGCAAAATGAACTGCCCTTTGGGATAAATAAATGATCAGAATCTGACCTTTTCTGGCCCGGGGATGGACTACACATTTACAGTGATGTTGATGATTGTGCACTGTCCCTGTAAAAACAGAAATAATAAGTAAATGAAATTTACTGTAAGACACATACACACATGCATACTGTCCAATTCCAACTTTTGTTCTATTCGCTCCCTCTGTTCCCAGAACTTGAGTCCCAGTATAACATGACCAGAGCCCAGCGAGTGCGGGCGGCCATGTTCCCAGAGACTGTGGCCGAGGGCACAAGCATCTTGTCCACGCAGACGGACGGACAGATGACCAACGTACAGCGCCTGGCCGAGCCATCGCAGCTGCTGAAGACAGCCATCATACACCTGATTAACTACCAAGATGATGCTGAGCTGGCCACGCGTGCCGTGCCTGAGCTTACCAAGCTGCTCAATGATGAAGACCAGGTGAGGAAGATCAAAAAAGACGTTATATGTGGTAACAGACACGTGCATACAGGTGCCCATATGTTTGTCTGTTATACACTCACACACTCACTCTTGGCCTCTCCATATTTCTTTTCTACCTATGTATCATTCTGTTTGTTGTCGGGTGGAAACCCTTTAAGTCCAAAACCATTCCTTTTGTAATATTTAAAAAAACATTTAAAATAGTTAGAGCTTTTCAATCGGCTATTTTCACTACTTTTGTAGGGCATTCATTTACAAAAAAACATAAAAGGTTCAAATATGGAGATTCTGCCTGACGGCAACGATTTTATTGGTGTCTGTCTGTGTGCCATCTTTATTGGTTCCGCCATGACATCGATAAATGTACTGTATCAGTGGTCATGATCCATCTGACTGACCCTTTCCCCTGTGCTATAGCTGACAAGCTATCATAGTTTGACCCCTGAGGAGCAGATCCTGTTCTAACATATATATTTATCATATCATAATTTTCTCCAAAGTTTAGTTCAGCTGTATGGGTAACAAAGCATTGTAGACTTAATTGGACCAAAATGAAGAAAGTAGATTTAACCACTTATACACTTTGTTGCATAACACATAGATGAAATGGATCATTGACAAGCTCCCGACTCGTCAGATACTGATGCGTCCTGAGTTTGTGGATTTGCTATTTTTGAAAATGTTAAAAATGTTTGTCTAGAATGACATGACCGAAATAGGAACGCCAGGGTTAATGTGTTAAATTGGCCTTGATGTTTGTACGTCTATTAATAACGCCTCTCTTCACTCACTCAGAATAGTCTAATGAATGTGTTAACACCCCCTTGTTGACTCCATGGCTGACAAATGCCTTCCCAAGGCAGACTAGATAAGATAAATGCATATTCACGTCTCATGGTCACGTTGTTCTGCTCAGCGGAAGGTTGATGGCTTCAGCAAGGCCAAGTGCAAACGCTTAACAGACAGACGCTTCTAGTGGCCAAATGTCCATCAACATCACAAAATGAATGTAATAATAATAAAGATGATAAAACCATAGCACTGTGTACCAACATTTGGAATTTAGCTGAAAGTGCTAAATTATACAATAACAAATTGGCAAAATAGAAATGTACAAGAAACTGACTTCCCAATCATTTCCCCCTAAAATGGATCAACTCTACTATCCAATGGAGGTGCCCGGTGGCTTAGCCAGTTTGGGCACTGACCATATGTCCCTTGTTCGAATCCAGCTACCGTCATGTATTGCATGTCTCTCTTTTATCTCTCCTTGGTTTCCTGTGTTTCTACATTCTCCTTTCTAAATAAAGCATAAAATGCCAAAGAATAATCTTTAAAAAAAACAAAAACATTCTACTATCCAACCACTTACTCTTTCTGTTTATGTCATCCCTCAGGTGGTGGTGAACAAGGCAGCTCTGATCGTGAACCAGTTGACCCGGAAAGAGGCATCTCGCCGTGTCCTCATGCAGTCGCCCCAGATGGTGGCTGCCGTGGTCAGGGCCATGAATAACACTGGAGACATGGAGACAGCCCGCGCCACAGCCAGCATCCTCCACAATCTGTCTCATCAGAGGGAGGGTCTGCTGTCAATCTTCAAGTCTGGAGGCATCCCAGCCCTGGTTCGCATGCTCAGGTATGAGTGATGGATACAGCACTCGATGGATCAGTCGACATTTGGGTCTTTTGAAGGCCTTTGTGAAATGCGAGTGGCCTTAGTGGCCAACACATAATCGTATTAATAACGGCATAATGTCACTGTCCAATCTTTAGCTGTCCATAATAAGTCACTATGCGTCCTAAGGGTTGTGACTGAAGCCACACGAATGCTTCTTGTCTTCAGTGGTGAAGCCGCAGTATACAAGGACTATGGTGACAGGCTACATCTCATTTGGCCCAATAGAAATGGCACTATTTATAAATGCTTCTCCTATTAGAACAAAAGTGCTTCACAAGAACTTAATATAATTAAGGCATTCACAGATTTATTTATGTTTTCACTTGCTTAGGTTGTCAACTACTATCCTACTTTCACACAAAGGTTTGGGGATAGCCCGCACATAGAGGCATGAGCTGTAACTAGCCTACCTTGGGAGGAGACATACAAACCCTGTTTTAGACAGCTTTGCTTCAGGCCATGGTGCAAAAACACTTGGTTGTCCTGGGCAGCTCCCAGGTGTGAATGTGTGTGACCATTAAACACAGTGTTGCTGTAAAAGGGCACCAGCAGCAGCAACAACAAAACAAAGAACAAATCATCTGTCTCTCTCAGCTCTCCCATGGAGTCGGTGCTCTTCTACGCCATCACCACCCTCCACAACCTGCTCCTCCACCAGGAAGGGGCCAAGATGGCTGTGCGTCTGGCGGACGGCCTCCAGAGGATGGTGCCCCTGCTGAAGAAAAGCAACCCCAAGTTCCTGGCCATCACCACCGACTGCCTGCAGCTGCTGTCATACGGAAACCAAGAGAGCAAGGTAGCGTGTGTGTGAAAGAGTGACAGGAATAGTATACTTTAAATTTGGCTGAGTGTGTGTGTGTGTGTGTGTGTGTGTGTGTGTGTACAAACATCCAATTATGTACTTACTGCTACAGTTGGCATGTTTTTCAGTTCTTACTTACTCGTACTATCTCTGTACTGCCGCATCCTAGTAACCCACTGAACGAGTTGGTACATGTGTTGATTTGGTTAATGTGGTGTGTAAAACTAAGTCATCCAGTTGAGTTGCGCATTTATGGGTTGGGTGTTTTGGGGTGGGGTTGTTTACTGTAGTACACTTAGTATGTCCTGATAGGCCATTTTTTTTTAAAGTTCTCTGTACTACAAGGCTTTAATTAGAATTAGTTTTTTATATGGATAGGAGGGTAACTTATTTTAATAATAATGCCCTGCGTTCAACTCTATCCCTCTGACTTTCACTTGTTAATTCACTCTCCCTCTTCCTCTCTGCCTTGGTCCCATTCACTCAATCTCTCTCTCAACTCGATATGCAACCAAATGCTGACCAAATAGCGACGCACAAAGGGAAACCATTACATAAGGTCTTGTGTTTTTTTCCCCCATCAGTTGATCATCCTCGCTAATGGAGGTCCAGAGGGTCTAGTTCATATTATGAGGAACTACAGCTATGAGAAGCTGCTGTGGACCACCAGCCGTGTGCTCAAGGTCCTCTCTGTCTGCCCCAGCAACAAGCCTGCCATCGTAGAGGCTGGTAGGAAGACTTCATACTTCCACTGTTATAATCTCTCCTGTGACCTGTTGCCCCACCCTGTCTCTGTCCCACTGGCCTTCTGGGACTTCCTGTTTAAAATAGAAAGAAAGATACATCATGTTCTAAACAAAGTTGCTAGTATATGACTCAGTGACTCATACTATCTTTGTTAATTATTCCTCCTGTTTTCTCAGACTAAATAGGCCTATATATTATGTAAAGCCAGCTTTCTGAAAAAAAAAGAAAAGATTTTTTTTTTGCTAGCCTTTGCTAGCTCTTCTGAAATGCATGTCAATAATAGTTAAGACGAGAACACTTTGATTTTCTAATGTTAGATATTCCAATCTATTTGTTTATTTGTAGCTGCCAGGCTTAACTGTTTAACTGAACTTCTTTCTCTTTCCAGGTGGGATGCAGGCTCTAGGGAAACACCTGACGGGCTCCAGTCAACGGTTGATGCAGAATTGTCTGTGGACCCTCAGAAACCTGTCTGATGCTGCCACCAAGCAGGTCCGTCTGTCTGTCTGTCAATGTTATCTCAGTACTCTATAGTTGTTCCTGTCACTTAAAAATAATAGTCATACAATGTTGCTGGCGATGGATTGAATACTGACTGAATTTGTTTGTTGAAAATGTATCTTTATTGTCATAGCACTCTCAAATGTCTTATTGCCACGATAAACCTGTTACCTAAGCAGATTAACTAGAACTAAACACCTCTTCAACATCCAGGAGGGTCTGGACAGCCTGCTGCAGGTCCTGGTCGGCCTCCTGAGCTCCGACGACGTCAACATGTTGACCTGCTCCACCGGCATCCTCTCCAACCTCACCTGCAACAACGCCCGCAACAAGGCGCTGGTCACCCAGGGCAACGGGGTGGAGGCGCTCATCCACGCCGTGCTGCGCGCGGGGGAGAAGGAGGATGTGACGGAGCCCGCCGTCTGCGCCCTGCGCCACCTCACCTCCCGCCACCCAGATGCAGAGGTGGCCCAGAATGCCGTGCGTCTGCACTACGGCATACCCGCCATCGTCAAGCTGCTCAACCAGCCCTACTACTGGCCTGTTATCAAGGTACTGTGTGGAGAGAGATGGTGGCGTTTGTCTCTAAACGAGACAAGAGATGATGGGGGGGGTTTAGGATGAGTCTGTGCAGAAACATGGTTTCTGACCCCCAGGGGTCTGTGAGGGGGTTTCAGGAAAATCTAGTTAATATAGCGTCAAAAACAGTTTAACCACTTTAACACTATTAAGCTCATAACTGCATTGTGAGCTTGTAGGTCTGCTATTTTCAAAAAAATCCTGAAAAGATGTGAACATTTTGAAACGTAACACAAACTTGTATGGGGTTCCTTAGAACTAAATATTTTCAGATGGGGGTCCACGGCCAAATACATATTCATTTGGGGTCCTTTTTGAGAACCAGTGGTTTAGATCTTGCAGGAGGGAAAAGGTTTTAGTGAGTGAGTGGGGTTGTACAGGCGGCGTATACACGGCAGCAGAAAGACAGGAAGAAAGGAAGAAAGACGGGAAGGAAGGAAACCCTGCACAGGCCTTTGATCTGTGGAGAGACCTAAGGGCAAGGAGGATAAAACTTGAACCCTAGCATCTCTATTGGGGGGAACATGCGCTGGAAATAGCAGATCTCTAAGCTCACACTTCGGCGAAGAGACTTGGTGCAGAGGGAACAAAGAGCAGACCAAGTACAGAGCCACATAGAGCCACATCAGGTCAAGTTTACTAAGTATAGAGGGTTTAAGTGATTGTTTTCTGGGAGGAAACAGGAGATAGAAAAGGGAAGAGGGGAGGAATGGACAGATGGACAGAGAGAGATGAGGAGAGAGGGGGGAGACGGAGGACAGGGCAGAGGACCAGCCTCTCTGCGAGCCCAAGAGCGGGAGAGCATGAAACACACATGGCAGCATTGTGTTGCTGGACAGATTGTGCACCCAGTGATGTAGAGTTTAAAGACCCCCATCTCTGGACCCACATGTACCCCTGTTGCTGTTGGGTTGGTACGACATGCTGCCAGTAACTTCCTGCCTTCTGCTGTCCCCTCGCTCAGCTTTCCTACTGTCCAAAGACAAACCATCCTGCCTCACTAGAATGGACTACCCACTGTCCTGAGCGTGTCAAGCCAACAGCTCTACACTATTTTGATCACATAGTATGCAGTATACATTTATTTTATGTATTTGTTTTATATTATTATATATCGTTGTTGTCTGACATAAACCTTGTATGTCTGAAACCGTTACTTTTCAGGATATGGAAGAAATAACTTTCCAATGGATGCAATATAGTTATTATTTAATCACAAGCTCTTGTTAAAACCTTTCATTGGTTAAATATTTATAAAACCCACAGACAGACTCAACCTGTTTGATTTTATAAACCAAGCTCACAACACGCCATTATGCAGGGCATTAATTTACAAACGAAACATAAGAAGTTGAAATATGGAGATACAAGTAAAACAGAAAATCCTGAAAAGTGCTTCAACAATTGGGTGCTCCCTAATATCACTAACCATTAGGTCACACACACTAACTGCCAAACCCCACCTGTCATCCTTCCCTTGCAGGCTGTGGTTGGTCTGATCCGTAACCTGGCGCTGTGTCCGGAGAACCAGGGCCCACTGAGGGATGCAGGAGCCATCCCCCGCCTAGTCAACCTGCTGCTCAAAGCCCACCAGGATGCCCAGAAACACGGCTCCTCTGCCCAGCAGACATACCAGGTTTGGAGACAGACAGACACTGAATAATAGCCTAGGTACTGCCCTACAAAGGCCAACAACAGTTAGGAATACTTTTACTGAGTAATTGTGGTATATCTTCATCAAATGATGAGGGGGTTAGATGTTATTATTTCAGTGAAACCACATCTGTATCAGCAAAATTAGAACGGTACAGTAGATAAAAACAGGAAATGGTTTTGCAATACCAGACACTGTTATTAAAGTTACTAGCCAGCGACAAGGAATAATACATGCCACAATGGATATTATTTACTGTTATGATATGTTGTGTTCAGTTTGTGGATATCGTATACTCTTTTATTGAGCGACTTGTGTGTGAATGTTTGGTTCAGGATGGTGTGAGAATGGAGGAGATTGTGGAGGGCTGTACAGGAGCCCTGCACATCATGGCCAGAGACCCTGTCAACAGAGCCAGCGTTGCCGACATGGAGACCATCCCCCTGTTTGTACAGGTATGGTAACACCATAAATCCAACACGCATGCATATATAAATAAAATGTTGGGTCTTTTTTGTTGTTGTCATTCTTGACGTTCTATCTCCAGGATGTATTGACTGACTTGGCTGCCTCTCTCTCCTGTACAGCTGCTGTACTCTCCAGTGGAGAATGTGAAGCGCGTGGCAGCTGGCGTTCTGTGTGAGCTGGCCCTGGACAAACAGTCAGCCGAGCTGATCGACGCCGAGGGAGCCTCTGCTCCACTGATGGAGCTGCTGCACTCCAACAACGAGGGCATTGGTACGCACATAGTGGACTTTTACTCTCACCGTAACCACTTTCAACCTGCCGTCCCCTATTTTGGGCATGTCATTAATAGGCTTGAATTTTCCAAAACGGTGAAAAGAGCAGATCTACAAGATCACAACACGTCGCATTGATGTGCTGTGAGCTTGTAGATCTGCTATTTTGACCATGCGACACCGTCATGTGACGAAGTATAAAACACGCATTAAGTGGTCAATCAAAGTCAATCGCGCTACACATGCATTCAAAAGGAAAGTAGTCTTGTGAGTCAGATGAGAAATACAACCTGCAATGTTGGCTAGACCAGTTTAATCTTTTTACAGTTACAGTAAACACAACCCTCAAGCATTTTGTAAATGGAAGTGTGCATCCCACTCTGTTAAGTATTGTTGCTTTAATGAAACTGAATGGAGGAAAGTTGAGAGGAAGTCAGCCCGAGGGAAGTACAGTAGAGAATGTTGTGGTGGGATTCAGACATGTCTCCAAAGACGGGGATCTAAAACACTACGCCGCTGTGTATCTGAGCATGCTTGAGTGGAACTTTGTCCCAGTGTTGACCTCAGATACATGTTTCTGCCTCCTTAGCCACCTACGCTGCTGCCGTCCTCTTCCGCATCTCTGAGGACAAGAACTCTGACTACAAGAAGCGTGTGTCCGTGGAGCTCACTCACTCCCTCTTCAAACATGACCCAGCTGCCTGGGAACTGGTGAGTGAATGGCTCCCTCAGTTGGCGGGAAGTGGAAACTGCAGATCTTAATCATTTAGTTTGTTTTGTCCAATACAATCATCACCGTGATTAGAAAAAAGTGCAAAGTGTGCAGGAAATGTTGTGGTCAGGTATACTTTGATGCTAAATGGTTGAGATGACCTTAGTTTAACCTTTGCTTTTCCCACTGAACACTCCACAGGCCCACAACAATGTACCCATGGACCAGGGCTATCCAGATGGTGAGTGAATCGCTGGACCAGAACTGCTCATATGGCAGGTTCCTGTGTCTGCCTAGCACAAGCACACTCCACTGCTCATGACCCCCTCCATAGCTGATCAAAAAAATCATCCTATTCATATCTTTACGTATTACTCATAAAAAGAAAAGAAAAATTACATTACTTCAATGACTATATGGTTACACTTCTTGTTACATCACTTTACTTACTCTCAGACACTGATGCGTTGTGCGACGTGTTGTGAGCTTGCAGATTGGCTGTTATTGCTATTTTTGAAACGGGGCTCAAGTGGTTAACGAAGTTTGTGTCTGTGTTGCAGAGCTGGATGGTTTCCAAGGTCAATGGATGCAGAATGACATGCCCATGGCCATGGACGCAGAGGGAGAGATGCTGCCAGAGGACAGCTACCAGGGGAACATGGTCTACGGAGGACCACAGTACTCTGACGGATACTAACAGAAGGTACACTCACATGTACTGTACATACAGGGGTCCATGGATTCATGTAGGATGCAGGTGGCCTAGGGCAAGGGTTCCCAAACTTTTCAGGACGTGACCTCCCAAAATAATCATAATATGATTATTTTCGGAGGTCAAATAGGAAATAGGATATTATTTGAACTGTGGACCGACCCCCCACCCTGACAAGCACTTGTAGTCATTACATTTAGTTTGATTCAGTTCCACAGACAAAAGTGAAAATAACCAAACTAACCAAATCGTCTATTTTTACAATGTTTGCCTCTTTCTTACGTAATATTTGACACTTTGGTATTACAAAGGTCCCAAAAGTAATTACATTGTAAATTTAGAAATGTGCAGAAACCCTTTATACACTCATACTGTATGTTTACTGTTGAGTGAGAAAACAATGTTGCACTTAAGCTAATCATCTGGGGACCCCCCAAAAGTTTGGGAACCACTGGCCTAGGGCAGTGGTCGATAATCCCCAAATGTATATGTATTTGTTTTGATATATATTTTGAGGCAGGGACCCCCTCGATATTTGTCAAGATTTGACAACATAAAAATAATGCAGATCTACAAGCTCACAACTTGGCTATTTTTGAATAGCAGAAAAAATAAATGGGGTTTAAATGTTCCTCATTTTGCTGGGGACTCCCTGCAACCCCCTCAAGGACCCCTGGGGGAACCCAGATCCCCACTTTGAAAACCAGTAGGACAGCTGGCTGACCGCTAATTGAAAATCTCACTTGTGGGTGTATTTCAGCCGTTGAGCTGAATTGTCAATGTGCTCATAAATGTGTATGATAAATCAGTGTGTTTTCTGATGCTAACATGATCGTTTTCCTTCTAGACACAGAAGACAAAGTATAACAGAGGAAGAAGATGAGGAAAGACCTGAGATGGGGGGAGAAGGAACGATAAGCAGTGAACACATCCATTCATCCACCTCTCTCTATCTCTCCCCTCAGCTTCAATGTAATATATGCAATTATTGCTGACTGTGGGACTCAATTATCTTAACAGGGCTTTTACTTTGTTTTATAGTATAATAATGCTGGCGATACTGACGATGATGATAATGCATGTAGGTTGAGGACCTTCAACAAGTGTGTGTGTGTGTGTGTGTGTGTGTGTGTGTGTGTGTGTGTGTGTGTGTGTGTGTGTGTGTGTATGCGTTGCGTGCGTGCGTGTGTGTAAGCTTTTGGGTGGGTAATCTATGCCAAAGAGATTTTATTTTGTGACAATAATCATGTAGCTTTCTTTTTCTTTTCCTTTTCTTTTTCTTTTTTTTTTTACAAATAAAACATTAAACCGAATATTAGTTGAAAACACTGCCAGAGGTGGATAAACGTGTACAGCACCACCTCGCACCGCTCAATCATTCTTCCTTATAGCGCCTTTGCAAAGGACACTGCTGTCTAATTACCAAACCTTTTAACACTATATATACAGTATATCATCAGACCACCTCTCCCACTGTGACTTCCTCCCCAGAGTTCAGAGGAGTTAGTTTGTGAACTAAAATACTGACTCAGTTTTCCATTTACACTTATTTAGTAGAAGAGAACACGCATGAAGTGATGGGAAGGTCTTTGAAAGACCTCTGGAAGAACTATATTGTGGCCTTTTTATAGTATAAGGTTGCCCCCACTCTTAATTGGTAATGTGTCAGTTAATTGATTTTAAATATTAATTTATCAACTAATTGGTGATTGGGATCATAGTTAAGAGTTTTAGTTAATCCGTTTATACGAATTGTTTCTCATCGTTGTGTATATTGCATAGACATCCGTGCACAATTGTTCACATACCTGGAATCATGACAACATTCACAAATATATACATGTGGTCTTTTATACACGGTTCACCTGAGGTGTAGTTTTTGCATAACTGTATTCATTTGCAGGAGGATATTGATGTGAGGGAAGTCATTTCAGACATCTTCCAAGTTGAACTGACAGTTGGATTAGCCGACGACGTCCTGAGACAATTATCTGACTAAAAAGCATGTGTTGGTACAGCCCAGGAACTAGATCAAACTACTGACAGGGAATTTGTCTTTCTACTTAAGAGTTTTTACCTAAAATTTGTTTAAGAAAATAAAGAATATATTAAACAAATTGTGCTGTCAGTTTTCATTGAGTGAAAGAATGTGAATATTATGGTCACAATTCTTAGAGGATGAGTAGAGTAGAATACGTTGCATCTGCATAAAAAGGCGATCATGTCCTTTGAACACTTAAATAATGTACACACTGTACATCAAAGTATACACCTTATTTGGTCAATAACTAAACCACCTGCTAGTGGCTTGCATAGCAACTGCATTAGTTTTTATTCAATATCATTCTTATGATTATTTTCATATTAGAAAATATATTCAATAGCTTCAAAGTTGCAATGGCCATATCCCATTTAAAATGGACATATCATGCAGACAAGATATGATACACTGTGTAATTGAGACAGATAAACCAACCTTTAGAGTTATTGCTTGATTGCAATGTTTTCCTGTATATTAGTCTATTTTGGAGAGGTCAGTTTGTGTTTCATGGTTTGTGTGTGTGTGTGTGAGAGAGAGAGAGACATGACAAATTAGTATGTGTTTGAACATTTTCTCTCTGGTGAGTGTAACGCATGCAGAAAATAAAAGGTTGGTAGTTACAGCCATTAGAATGTCATTTTACATGTAGTGTATATAATGTAGTTAAGTACAGTAGCTATGATAGCACTATACAACACTGTGACTGACCCATTCACCATTCAAAATAACTTGTAAATAATTAGTTGTTTTTAGTTGCATACTGTACGTGACCAGTCAGTCACCATAAAACTTTGTTAAAGATCGGGTTCGTAACTTGTTTTTTACGGCTTCGCTCTGTATTACTGATTAGCGTGAAATGTCTTGTGCACGCTGCCAGTAGGCCAAGGAAGTAATTCCTTGTATTTGTTTTTAAAAGGTAGGGTAACTAATGTATTTTGGTCAAAACAAAAAAAAATGTTAAAAGGTTAAAGCACAATATTATTCTATTCGATTTGTCCCTCCAGCTCTTTAATAAATAGAAAATACATTTTCAGGTGGGTTGAACATTTTCAACCAATCAGGAGAGAGTACCCATTGATCAGCTTCAGTTTGATATTGTTCCAGTTCCAATTTTGTCTGCCTATTTCTTTGTGTCATTTCTTCCAATTTCACTTGTTTAATCTGTATCCTGTATGAGTTCTCTCTCCTGATTTAATATGGTATCCCATTCCCGACCTAAAAAATGTATTTACATTTTCTGTTTATTAAAGAGCTGGAGAGACAGGGAGACCCCTGTTACTGAACAAACACTCTATAGCAATGATTACTATCAGAATATATAAATATTAGATAAGTATAGTATAAGTTATTTTACACTTATTTTAACAAAGGAATATCACTTATTCTACCTTTAACTAAAATGTTATAAGTCAATGGCAGCTGGATCGTGCTGAAATCTTGCCCAAAGGAGATGACTGACACCTTAGACTGGCCACATGTAGTCTGATATCCACATGGAAATCACACTTTTTTTTATAAAAAGAAATCAGTCAATCAATGGTCATGCTTAATTGGTGGTGATGAAGAGGCTCCGTGAGAGAAATCCAACACCATTACACCATATATCGATCTATAAAGACGTGGAATAAATCTCATTGGCCTTCTTGTATCTCAAGAATGTGCGACCGATCTAAAGAAAACTTTGTGTATAGACTGGCCTCCATGTACTAATGGATATTGCACTAAGCGTAGTACTACTCTGACAATGGGTACAGCGGGCATGCATTCCGAACCCTGCCGCGTGCGTGTGTGTGTGTGCGTGCGTGCGTGCGTGCGTGCGTGCGTGTGTGTGTGTGTGTGCGTGCATGCGTGCGTGTCTACATTCTCAGTCAGGGTCTGGTGTTCGGCAAAGTCACTAACATTCTGGGTGTTAAAATAGCTCAGAGTCCAACAGTCACGTCACTAACAGTGTGTGTGGGACAGTCTAGATATAGGCTGGCACTGACAGTGAAGTGAACTCCAAACCAACTTTAGACTAGCTTGAAATGGCACGTGGGTGGGTGGGGATGGAATCATGTGTGTGAGTGTGGGTTTCATTATGGTGTTAAATTGTACATTTTATGCCATTAAACGGGGTGAAAGTTAGCTCCGACGGAACCTCTCCCTCCGCTGTATAGCTCCGAGATGAGTCATGCCGTCTGTTTTCGAAATGGTCGCACATTTTCCACTTTACATGTTTCTTACCCCTTTCTGCACATCGTATCCAAAAAGCAAAGCATTTCCGCCATTCTCTCAGATGTTTTAAGTTTTAACGGACCATAAAAGCTATCCAACGGGTTGAAGAAAGTATTTAATTTGCCTCGGTTTTCATCCGGTTCCATAATATTTTGCATTAGAAGATGCAATTCAACATTTGACCAGTAGGAGAATCAGTAATGTTATCTCTATGGGCGCAACTCTTGCGCAATGTCTTAAAACCATGTAACCGGATGAAAACCGAGGCAAATTAAATATTTTCTTCAACCCGTTGGATAGCTTTTATGGTCCGTTAAAACTTAAAACATCTGAGAGAGTGGCGGAAATGCTTTGCTTTTTGGATACGATGTGCAGAAAGGGGTAAGAAACATGTAAAGTGGAAAATGTGCGACCATTTCGAAAACAGACGGCATGAGACTAACGAGGGACCTCATCTCGGAGCTATACAGCTATACAGCGGAGGGAGAGGTTCCGTAGGGGCTAGGGTGAAAGTGTGTGTGTGCGCGCGTGTGTGTGTGTAGCTCTATTTCAGTATCATCACACAGGATCAGGCACCACTACAGGCGCCTACACTCTGAACGTGGGTGATATGATAGGACTGGTGTAGGACAACCCAAAATATCCAGGGTATGATTTCTCTGTCTTAAAAATAGTACTCATGTGACTTTGGCGTAAACGTGTCTGTGTCTGATAGATATGATACGGCTGGCTGTGTACAGTTATTGGGTCAGTTTGGCTATCTTTATTAATAGTAGCCCTAGAATGTCTGTGATCATATTAATAGGTTACTATATTAATAGGTGACATTGGGAAACTGAATGGAGTGGGAGGGAGCCATTATTTTTTAAATGCAGTCGAAGGACCAGAATTATAAAAGTCACCCTCAAATATTCAGATTTCTTTTCGACTATAGATAGGTGTCCTTCTTTGTAAACTATTATAGAGGGAGAACGGAAAATATACAGCATGGTCAGTGACTGTAAAATGTAAGTTGATTGAATACTTTGCGTGTGGAACAAGACGTACAACTACATTTCCCATGATACTTCAGTAGATGACTAAATGGAAGACAACAGAACAGCCTCATCGCTTTGACAGCTGAGTAGGAGTTAGTTTGCTGCTGGGAGGAAAAGTTGTGAGCGGACAACGACCTTGATCAACGCCGAGTACATGAATATAATGTAAGTTTATCTTGTGCTTACTTCTTAATTCACGTTGTCCTCCCCATAGACAGCTTCCTCTATACCTTTCTTTACCACTTTGCCGCCGCTGATACGCTACAGCAGTGAAGGGAAATGTCCATAGATAGCAGGGTGGGAACTGGGAACTCTTTGGTGGTAGCTGGTAGGAAGTGGAGCCTTGCCCATGTCTTGAGTTAAGTTAAGAGACATTGTTTTATTGTCTTACTTTTAGACTGAAGTTGATCCACTTGATGTCCTATTTCATTTTTTTTTGGAAGGCGTCGCACGCCACAATGCTTTTTAACTGATATTATTTGGCTATTGTTTTGTTTGTTTGCGCTTTATTTGACCATTATCCTGTTGGTTGTGGAGGGTTCATGCCATTTACGCATCTATATTGTCGCTCTGGATTAGAGCATCTGCCAAATGTCAAGAGTGTGTGTGTGTGTGTGTGTGTGTGTGTGTGTGTGTGTCTGTGTCTGTATCATAGATTTATCACAATCACTAGTATCAGTCAGCTAGTAATACTATACTGACCATCACTTATGTCTATCTCCTGAAAGCATTAGGCTTACTTTACCAGTTTTAGCACAATGAATGCAAATGACAAAAAGACAAAGCAAAAAGCAATAGGGGACAAAAATCCATTCTATTTGATAATTCTTCCCCAGTCAATACTGTTTAATGTGTCCTATGAGGATAGGAGACTGATGCTTAAACTAGTGGTCTTGCTAGTAGTGCTAGAAATACATTTAAAAAAGTAAAAAGGAGAACGAGGAGTCCAGGCTTAAAGAAATAATTATTTACTGTGAAAACATAAGGAAAGCTGAGAGGGAGACATTGTGAGGGGGAAACAGAAATCTATGTTGAGCCTTTTACACAAGTTTATTTTATTTACACATTGCAAAACCATAGAATCAAAATGATAGATAATTATCCAGTCATCCAATATCAAACGCATAAAAGATGGGAGGTGGTGGAATGCAGAAGCAGCAAACTAAGGAGCCTCTACCTAGGAGATGGAGTTTAGGCTGAGCTTCTTCTGCGAACAGTACTCTATTATAGTATTTTATGCTTAGCCGTCTGTATTTCCACATTAAAGAAACTTCAATCCTAGCTGTATGTGACACAGTAAGTGCATGCTGTCTGTACCACACACAGCCGAGCTTGTTCTTACATTAAAAGAGCATTGAGATATATTAATGATATTAATGCGATAGGGAAACCACAGCTCAAGCATTGTGGAAGCACTTGCACACCCTCCAACTAAAACCCAAATAGGAAGTCTGACTAACAAATAACGAGATAGGAAACTGTCTGCCCTTAAGGCAAAACAGCTGAAGACAAGCTTCAGTAAATTAACCCGTTGCCTAGGCGTACATTATTTGTTTGTTTTGTAATTTTTTCTACTGAATCTAACTATCGATTTATTCTATTGAAGTAGAATGCAGAAGCAGGGTACAGTAGAATAGACTCGCTTGGAGAGAAGCGGTTAGGCCAAGCAGCTGAAAGAATGCAATGTTTTGTTAGCCACTTTCATGTGTGAGCATGAGGTAATGTATATTCTAGATAGAATGTCTGCTGTGTAATATGACGACATCAAAGCCAGATCATATTGTGAGCCATGAGTGAAAAGGCACTCGGTCTAAAAGAAAAAAGAAAACAAATCATCAGGGTTGATGAGAAACTTAGATGCCATTTATGGTATAATCACAGCATAGCATAGCCATCATTATGAGACTTTATTAGAAAAAATCTGACAGCACAAAGGTTGTAAAATGTTGGCTTTGGGAGGGGGCATTTTACTTAAAGGGGAAATCCACCCATTTTCAATATTTAACTATGTCATTAATATAGCATAAAGGAGTTGTGTGGAAATAAGAAAAAAGTTCCCCCCTTTTCTTTTTGCCTTGAACTGGAGGATTGATTGTGAGTTTAACATTGCAAATTACAACGTGATGACTCATCATGTTGTAATTTGCAATGTTAAACCCACAATCAATCCTCCAGTTCAAGGCAACACAGAAAGGGGGGAACTTTTTTCTTATTTCCACACAACTCCTTTATGCTATATTAATGACATAGTTAAATATTGAAAATGGGTGGATTTCCCCTTTAACAATATATCCATAGACATTTAACATGTAATTTATAACCAAGTCTCTCGCTGGCCTGATCTCATCATGTCTCTTCTACACAGCACTCTGATTTAAATTAACACTCTGGATTTGAATGTCAAGTAGTCTCGATTTGCAAATTGACCTTTTGTACTGCTTACTATCACTTGCTTATAATGTTGGTGATCAAGGAAATGAAGCTTATTTTACGATGTCACTTGTAATTCACTCTGGGTGAGAGATTCAGCTAACAAGGAGCTTGAATGAGAGTCAATTACCACACACACAATATTTGTCTTTGTTTTGTGGCTTGATGTTGTCAGTGTGTCCTCATTTTCTGTCTGAATTTACCAGTACAGTGGATCATTGTCTCCAACATTTAGCTAAGCCAGTTTTAATGAGCATATTGGCCTGTAAACAGAAGGCTGTTCTGTGCCTTGCAATTCTAAGCCAGCTACAGTGTTGTGGCATAAAGGTTAATGTACTGTAAGACCAGCAACTGTTGATAAAACAGAAATATCTGGATTTTCAGGCCAGTGTGCCAGCATGTGGTCGAATCTGGTCTCTCAGGTTTCCACAACCACAAGGTCATGGCTTTGCTCCCCACTACAGCTAATATGGTCATCAACAGCCTATAGTTTGAGATGCTGAATAAGAGCATCAGCTAAATCAGTGTTTCTCAAATGGAGGTACACATCGGCTGGTCTGGGGGATCAAGCGAAGCGTGCAACGTTACATAACTGTTGCTCTAACCCGGTTAGAGCAGCCATCCAAAGTGCTGCATGGTGGCAGAGTCATGTCTATGCCACACTGCAGCCCTATGTAATAATAAACATGCCTACACACATACTGTACAACATTGTACAACTTAGGAAATACATAATATTATATTTACTGTTCTCAGAAACATGCAGACAGCAATAAAGAGGTTAAAAACCCAGTGAATGGTGTATTATGGTTGGTCCTGACTTGGATCAGATCCTACCCGAGCCTTCACCTCTCTGCCTATTAGACCATCTCCCTCCCTGCTTTCCTGAAGCCTGCCAGGTGCCCTTTGCTTTGATATGACAAAGTCAATAATCTGTTAATAGAACACATGAATATGCCTTTGGCCTCACTTAAGGCAGTAATTAATCAGTGCCTGATCAACAGTCAAATTAGCCGTTGAGTTAATCAATGACTCACTGTGTTGGAACCAATTATCCCTGCCAACCTAAACCTGCCAATGTGTAGATCTGCTATTTTCTCTACTTCTTAAAAGTTTATTTTCTTCCTAATTTGTTATTTCTTAGATTTGTATTTATTTATTTATTACATTCTTGCTATGCATCCAATGTCTATAAGCATAATGCATTATTATCTGCTTATAACACTGTATAATTATAGTATAATTATAATAATTATAGTACATTATAAAGGATTCTATAATGACCTAGAAGGTATTATTATTTCATAATTGCTGGACACTTTTTTTGCAAGGATCATAGTGCATTATAATTATCATAGTTGTAATACATTATAATAATCTATTTTATAATGTATTGTAATCACTGTTATAATGCATTATAGTGTGATTATAAGTCACTTTAAGTGGATAAAGTAATTACATTACACAAAGTCATGATTATTGTTATAAAGTATTATGAGCATTAATGAGTTCTTATAACTATAATTATACAGTGTTATAAGCGGATTACAATGCATTAATTTATAAGTATACTTATAATGCATTATAGACATGGGATACATAGCAAGTGTTACCAATGTTTGAATTAGGTTTTAATTTATGAAAAACATTTTTTTGGAATTAAAAATAAAATCTTTTGAAATGATGATAATTAAAAACTAAATGTAGGAAACGAAAAATAAAGGGATATTTACTCGCAACCCATAAAAATGGGTCCGGGACCCACTGTTTGGGTAAAAGTGAGCTAGAGGAATCAGTAGAGGCCATTCTCTGGGGTTCATGAAGGTTTAAAATTCCATGGCAATCCAACCAGTAGTTTTTGAGATACCGTTGCCGTTGGGTGGCAACCTTGTACGTCCAAAACCGTTCCTTTTTTATGAATGTTTTAAAAACATTTTAAAATATTGAAAATAGCCGATCTGCAAACTCATTATGCATTGCATCGTGAGCTTGTAGACCTGCTATTTTCACTACTTTTGTGTGACACTCTTGTATGGTGAAGTAGGGCATTCATTTCGAAAAAACGTTGATATGGAGATACAAGGTCTCTAACCGACAGCAACAATATATATACCTATACCTATACTAAAAATAGGTACTCCTGTCCACCGATACAGTGTAGCGTGTAGATCTGATTTTACTAACAGCAGAAAGACCAGTGCTTTATAGAATTTGACTAATGCAAATGACTTGGATTCAGTACCAGATAGAAGTCTATAGGACTGACTCTGGCTAGTTTGGCTTCTAGTCTGGCTTCTCACGGCATGCTTGCCGAACTATTTCTGCACTTGATAACAACTTGAGACAACTTGTGAGACAACTGAGTTTCAAGATATGGTCTTGATTCTGCAAATAATGCAGTACTGATGCAGGATAAAGACATGAACTGGGACTTCTACGATAGCTGCTACTGTACTTTTTGCAGACCGTGGAGAGCCCACAATGCTCTACAGCATTTACTTGATGCTAATAACTGGGATGCAGTTATAGTACACTGTAGTATTATGGGTATATTAACATTTTATCTTACAGAGATAAACTCTCTCTCTTTTTAAAACATTCAAACACGCACGCACGCACACACGCACACGCGCGCTTCCTCTCTTTCTCTCATGCACACACACCATAATAAACACGCCCTCTCCCTCCTCTTCTGTGTATTTCCCTCCCCCCACCTCTCCTCTTCCCCCCCCTCTTCAACCCCACCTCCTCTCTCTCTCTCTCTCTGCCTCTCTCTCTCTCTCTCAGGCAGGACACATTCTCCTGTCGGGACAGTAGCTGAGAGAGACAGCTACAGGCAGCAGCAGCAGCAGCGAGGGCCATTTCATCTGACATGCACTTTTACTGAAGGACACACAGGCCAATATGTGTACACTGCCCTCGCCCTCTACAAGGGTAGCTACTGGAGCCACACAGTAAGTCCCTGTCATATACTAACATACTGTATATACTGTACACAATACTAATTAGCCATTATGTACAGTATGTTGTTGTTGTGTTGAGAGCGTCAGACCTGGCCAATGTTGTTAGCATCTGATATAGTAATATACTGCTGGACACAATTCAATTCAATTCAATCTTTATTAGCGGACTCAGGTCCAAATACAGGTACAAGGAATAAACATAAAAGACACAGAAGACAAACAAGAGTTTCCTGTGCAAGGTTAAATAATATAACAATACAGCGAGTCTCTGTAATATATATCATAAGACAGAGAGACATGCTGTATTGTTACAGTATTTCTATCATAGCAACTTGATTAATCAATACTGCGTGTTTCAGCACTGTAAACCATCCTACTAACATTGCAAGTACAACATCCCCTGCAAAGGTAAACGCTGTAGCAAAAACACTGAGACTCTAACATTTCACATTGCTATCATAGGCTAACTTAAATACAGTGCATAATAAACCTATATCAATATGGTGTTGGAGCCATGATATTACTAATATTATTATAGCTCACTGACTGCCAGCTTTGGAAAATGTTGTTAGTATTTATAGGCACAAATAATAACTACAGTGTTATAGCAATAAGTCATGGTAGTATGGTAATACTACCATGTTCTGAAATGGCTCAAATACTATTATGCAGCCTGGATTGTGTATGATGGTTAATATTTGGTTAGATTATAAAAGTTGTTTTTAGACAGCACGGTGTGTCATTGATGCTACTTCTACGTTTGTTACAGTGTAGCTGTGTCTGTTTATGTTGATTATCTAGTAGCCAGGACAGAGGCCCTAGTGTTCCCCCTAATGCTTCTCATGTCAACATGGCGGAGTCCTAAACAAAGTCTCATTCTATTGGTGTGAGTCTATGTAGATGAGTGGAGTGTATGTGGAGATGGAGATTAAAATGACCGACTTGTGAGCATATTCTGTGGAGGGCTGTTGAAACCCTTTTAGCCTAATGGAGCAGGTGAGTGAGTCAAGTTTATTGAGTCATTGTTCATAGGCTTTACCTTTCTGTGTGTGTGTTTCAACCTGTCCTTTTGAATAGACCTCCACAAGCAACGCCTGACTGTGTGACGTTCTGCTTGTGTGTTTTGCCTTCACCTTGAAAGACTTAGTGGGAGATAATGCAGGGTTTTAGTGTGTCAATGTACTCAGCATGAGTTTTCAGATTATTTAGTTGTTGTTATTTTGGTGCCAAGCTTTGTTGGCGAGTCTGTCTATACTTTATTTCTTGTCATCAGAAGCAGTTTAGCTACAAAACCAATTACTTTTCTTCTTTTCAGTCAGCCATTAGTCTGAAATGTTTTCAGGCTTATAACTAATTAACAAACTGAAGTTGCTTTGTCTGGTGTCTGGATGAGTGGTTTGGCACTCCTTGCTGAACGTGAAGCACCGTGTTACAAGTGTGCCTGCATTTGGTTGATTATTGACTCGTGACAGGCTTATCAGCTGAGGAGAATATTCCGTCACGGTCTTTGTTAACAGGTGTGGGTGAACCCAAGTGCAGACGCAGACCAGGAGTTAGGGTTAACGTTATAAAGGTATTTATTAACGGGTGGGGTGGAGGCTACCGGAAGCTCAGCTGTATGGGAACCAGCAGCTGTCAGTGGAGACTGAGGCAGGAGCAAGCAGAGTTGGGGCAGGCTAGGGACAGCAAACCTGGGCAGATGAGATGGGGGACTGGAGACAGGAACCAGAGTCAAAGTAGACGGCATGAGCAAAAGGCTACGATCTGGCAGCGTGGAAGGTGGCAAGCTGTGTATTTTCAGAGGTTTTGATTATGGAACGGTTGCAATTGGCGGGGCTTTCTCTGACTCAAGTACGCCTATCTCCACTCAGACAAACAGGCAGGTGTGCTCTATGAGTGGACCGGACATTAAGTGGCTAACTAGCATGGTAACATTAGCTGGCATAACGTTTGAATGTATTTAAATAAATAATGTTTTGCATAACCTTTTACATCACTTGAATACAAGGCAGGTGTGCTGACAGCGAGGAGGTGCATCCAAGCGAGCCGCTAGACCAGCAAATGCCTGCATTGAGCAGCTAATGGCCAATTGCTTCGAATAGTGTGCTGTCCGAGTTGTAAACCATGTTGGAATAGGTGATAATGTACTTTGAAATTGCACATAGTACTTTCATTGATATGAAACATAATTTTGGTTCTGAAACCTCGTTGACATTCAACATAGCTACATAGTTTAGCTTAAGCGAGCTGACGAGAATGTGCATCTTCACACAATACTGTGTGTGACCCTGGACGTAAGGGGCAGTCCCTTGGCGACACCTGTTTTTTATGGAGTCCCTAGGGAGACACAGGATGGGAAATAGAGTGTAGCCACTGGCCAGGGATGTCACAGGAGCAGATGTGAAACTCTTCAGTTTCCTGCTCCAGGCAGCACTGGAAGATAGACACACTATACTCTAACTCACATATTTCATTTGTACCTCTTATCCCTAGCTTGGCTCCAGCCCCTGAATCGCTAGTCTCGCATTCAGGGTCTGGTGACCCTGTAGAAAGGCGGGGTTTTCTCGGTTGAAAATATAAGCATCCCAATCCAGATCTGGATAATCCTGTATGAACCAATCGCCAAAGAGTCCACTTTGGCCATCTCAGAAAACTGCTGCACTGAGAGAGCTTTCAGACTGAATAATGGAGTGAAACGAAATGATAATTCAGTGTCAGGCTATTTTATAGATTATAAATCTACAGAAGATCTATGGTTCTCATGTGTTCATGTTCGGCCGATATGGAGTACCTTTCGCTGTTCTCTTTTAACACCGGAGGGAGTTAAACTCAGTCACATGGCGTTACTACACGATGGATGCAATGGACTATAAAGAAACACCCTGACCCATAGATAAAATGAATTTAGATGTACATACCTTCTAGATGTATAGATTTACATTCCTTAGTAACGGCCAGATTAAGACTTTGTAGTGCCCATGGCTATGGCCAGGTTTAGTTACCCTTCCTGAGGGTAACAATTGTTTTTTCTGAACCACTGTCATTGTGTATCAGGCCTATTTCAGATGCAGAATCAGAATGATCTTTATAGTCACATGATCACATCACAGGTTTGCAGGTGTAAATAAGCGGGTGAAATTCTTCTTTTCGAGTATGCTACCTTGTTGCTAACCACATGTTCACATAAAAAAACGTATGTATGGTAAGTCCGCATGCGAAAGTATAATGTATTAATGTAATACAAGTGTAATAGGAAGACTAGACCAACATAAGTGAAAGAAATTCAGTGTGACAGGCCAGCCTGGTGGCAGGTGGTGCTCAGGCCTTTTTCAACAGTCTGATGGTAGCTGCTGGGTAGATAGACGCTCTTCAGAAGTTGGGTGTTCACGCACTTGATACTGCAGTAGAGCCTGTAAGTACACACACGCACGCACGCACGCACGCACGCACGCACGCACGCAAGTGCGCGCACACACACACACACACACACACACACACACACACACACACACACACATACACACACACACACACACACACACACACACACACACACACACACACACACACACACACACACACACACACACACACACACACACACAGAGAGAGTCCCGTGAGCCTGTGCATTAATCCGGGCCTGACCTTAGTGCACATTATATAAATCTGATACTAAATTTCTTTCACCCCCCCCCCTTTTCAAGATTAGTTTCCGGGCTTTTTGCCTTTTAGCACAGTGAAGAGTGACAGGAAACAAGGGAGAGACGCAGAAAATCTGCCGCCGCGGCCGGGCCTGGGAATTTATCATTTTCTTTGCTGCTAACGCTGACAATCTATTGATGTATCTTAACGCAAGTTCTATATATTTGGTAAATTACCCCCCTGGGCCCTATTCTAATCTAAACATTCGCTATTGCAAATGCCCCACTGCTGCTAAGGTTATTTACGTAATGTAGGTTTTCTCATGCCAATAATGCTCCATTGAATAGAGAGAGAGATGAACACGACAGGGATACAGTGTGTGAGAGTTTGGTATTTAGGTATCTGTAGCCTCTTTTTATTCCCTGGGATGGGTGTCCAGATATAGCTGTTCCAGTTGTCTGGGTGACTGTAGTGAGCTGTAAAAATAACCTGCAGGTCTTTTCTACATAAAGGTCCTCTGGACACCTCCCCTGTTCTTTTCCCAAGCTCATTTAGTTTATTCTTTTTCATCTTGTCTTCTCTGGCCTTCCATCCATCTAGTAAAAAGTGGTTCTCGTACAGCTTTACTGCTGTGTTTCTCCTGTCAACACATGTTTGACTAGACTGTCCTGTCATTATGCCTCACCTAAATCCTTTGTATTTGGCTCATCTCAACACTACGTCTCTCTGTCTCCCTCTTTCTCTTTTTCCACTCAGCTGGGCCCTTTCGTTTTGTTTCGTTTTTTTCACATCTCTTTCATGTAGCTAACCTCAGTTTGTGCTCTTATTATTTGTATTGTCCAGTGCATTATATCCTGCCTTTTGTCATGCTGATAAGGCTGCTAGGATAAGGCTGTGACTGTGAGGAACTGCTGATGGGATTTTGTGAAAATGGAGCTGTTGGTCTGATCTCTTTGGATGGGGGCTTTCAGTTTGTATACATTGTTGTCACCCTGTGTCCATTTGAGCAAGATACTGGACACCTTCCTGCTCATATTTTCCTCTGCCGGTCTCCTTTATCAATGAGGTCAGAGGACTTAAAATACCCTGTCTTTATGGGCAAACTGGGCAATTGGTTTTGTTAATGGTTAACTGTACATGCTCTGCACACAAGAGGCTGATAGCTATTAATACAGCTGCACCTTATGGATTCAAATATTATCACATGGATTTTGTTATCTAATATCTACATGATTTGATTACATCTTTTGTGTTCTGTATCAACATGTTTTCTATTTTTTTAATTACAGTGTTTTTTTTTAAATTGAGAGGCAATATAAGCATTACAAAGTCAAGATGTCATAGTATGATGCAATAATAAACTTACACTGATGTGGCCATAAAAAGACAACATTCACAGTATTCACACTCCAGCCATCATACTCTTACTTCATGCTCGGAGGTTATTCCAACCATGAAGTAAGAATAAAACGTACAGATGTCCTTCCCAACCCTAAAGTCAAAGTGTGCGGGAAGGGTTTTAGGACTTCCTCATTTCCTGCAGGTAGGGGGATACCATGGTTGCTTGTACTAACTAGATCATCGCCAGTGCTTTGAATGGAATGTAAGTAGTAGTAACAGGGAGCCAGTGGAGGGAGTGCAGAAGATGGTAGCTATGTGAACATTTGGGATGTTGAAGACCAGGGGTTGTGCTGGATCAAGATTATTATTATTATTTTTTAAATATTTTTTTTTGTGGCTTTTGTATGCCTTTATTAGAGAGGGATAGGGAAAGTAGGCTGACAGGAAATGGGGAGAAAGATGGGGGGGTGACACGCAGCAAAGGTCGTCAGGAACGGGAGTCGAACCCGCGACACGCTGTCAGGCCGGCATTGCAGCCTAGGGTGCCTGGACCGCCAGGCTGCGGCCCAGGCCGTGCTGGATCAAGATTTGAGAGAGCATGCAGGTAGACCAGCAAGGAGGCATTTGCAGTAGTCGAACCTGGAGATGACTGTGTGGCTTGGATAAGGAGCTCGGAAGACTCCTTGGTTCGCGCTTTTTTTCCCTCTTCACCAAACCTCTTCGTCGATGTCCTGCCCAGAATATGGGTGCTCAAGTGGTTCATGTAAAAAAAAAACGTTCCTATCACATAAAGACGTGGGTGCCCCCCTGTAGTAATTCTGAGGACCCCCCATGGTCTATAAATATACGTGCGAGTAACTCTTACTTTATGGGTCATAATGATCCTCATATTATTAATTGGTTTTATATCCAGCTAGCTTTCACAATGGTTACTGTGCGTGCAAACATGGCTTTTTCTTTTCATTTAGTTGAAGGCCATGGTGATTGCCACACAATATCCTTGTGTTCAGGGACCTGACTGATAAACACAATAAACTTGATGAATAAAACATGAAATAATTAGAAGTTCAGAGGAAGACTGCACCTGAGCACCTGTTTACCCATCATTATTCTAACCACTGCAGCCCAGTTTGAAATTAATCTGAGGCTTGCCTTGTATGCTGCTGGGTAATCTTATAGTTTGTGTGTTTTTTCATACACTGTTTGGGGTACATGCAGTAAAGTATACTGCTCAAAGAAATGTAGGGAACACTTTGATCCCTTAATTATTTTGAGTTTTCATGAACTGTGTACATACTGCTAACAAAAACTGCTCAGAAGAATTAAGGGATCAAAGTGTTACATTAATTATTTTGAGCAGTGTATATCAAAGATGTTAAAATCTTTATGAATATAGTTAGTAGTACAATATTGTATCATTTAGCAACTCAAATAGCAACTACATTTGACTTGTCTTGTGACTTTATACAGTATAAACACACCAGGAGATACGGTTTTCAGACAGGTGTTTGTGTGTGTACTGTATGTGTGTTTGTCTTATCTCATTGAGTGCACCAGTCTAACCTTGCTGTCTCCCACGTAGTGACAGAGACACATGGTGAGCGTGCAGGAGAGCTTGTAGTCATTGTGTATTGTTTGTGGAGTTAACAGTTTGCCAAGATAGTGAACTGATACTGGGCAGCTTATCTGCAGAGTCTCTCTCTCTCTCTCGCTCGCTCGCTCTCTCTCTCGCTCGCTCTCTCTCTCTCTCTCTTCACAAAATAATACAATTAAACTGTTATTTGTAAAGCCTTTTTATAGCGGCAGTTTTGGTGTTCGAAGTACTGGGAAAGCGTGATGATGTTGACAAAGGGAAAGAGAGAGCGTCGAGTGAGGGAGCGTTCTAACGGTCACCGAGGTCGAGTGAGCATGTACGTACCTGTAGCCAAAACTGTTCAGTGACAAAAATGCTTCAAAGCAATGTTGAAATATGTTGCATGGGGATGGCTTGTCCAACTACGATGTAAGTAAAATTAGCTCCGTTATAGGGAGAGGGTGCGTGAGAGTCTCACTCTCTCAGAGAGAGAAAAGAGAGAGACAGGCTCAGTGCTCACAGTGCTCGCAAGTTGCAACGCACTGCAGCACACAGCTGTTTGATTTAATAAGTGAACGTTTAAAAAAAGAATCGATTTAGTTGACATTCACTTATGTCTTGAGATCTTAGGCTACAAACAAATCTTCCAACTCCATCTGTTAACCCCTGCATCCTCGTGATAATGAATGTTAAAAAAATATGAGAAAACTGTTTTCTTATCCTCTATTCTTTTGATGGATTAATGTTACAGTCTTGCGTGCTTACAGTCAGCTCTCGCGCAAGTATAAAGTACTATACCGTTAGAAAATAAACAAATAAACGGTCTCTTATCATGCAATACCAGCGCTTGTGCTGCCAAGGAGGGCATGTGAAAACGGTCTCTCCCATTGCCATTCCAGCAAGTTATGCTAATAGTTTTACTGGCATGGCACTGTAGTGAAAACACAGCTAATGGTATTATCCAGTCTGTTATCTCCTGGAGGCCTCTGGAGTGGGCTGTATTTCGTATGCCCTGGAGCAGTTGAATAAGCTTGGTTACACCCTTTAGTCAAAGCACTTGGATGAGCCTTCTTTTCTGACGTGGCCCTGATGAACAGAAAACAAGTTATCTTCACATCGGCATTGTCTCAGAGTCTCTGTGAGACCGAAATACAATGGGATATCTAGGGGCAAATCAACAGAGTGTCCCTCTGGAACTTCTAACAAGTAAAACATAAGCAAAGGAAGGCAGCCATGTTTCCTGGTCATTACAGAAAACCTTATCGTTTCATAGGGTGTAGACTTCCACCATGAAACAAAGTCTTGGTTTGAGGTAATCACTTGGTTTGAGGTAAACACTAATGGCATGTTTCCTCCATTATTGTTTTTAGCTGTTGTCCAATTTTCCCATGTATGGCTGAGGCTTCGTTTGGCGTAGTTTATTATTATTATTATTACCCTTATTATTATTATTATTTTTATTATTATTATTATTATTATTTTAGTTCAGATTAGTTTACTACTAGTAGTTTAGTCAAATGTATTGTAGTATGGTGTAGTTTCTGCAAATTATAACCATAAATTGAGAAGGGGAATATATTGCAGTCAGTTGAGGCTTGTATTATGCGTGATCTTGTCACCAGTGGTAAGTTGAGGCTTGTGTTTTGCGTGATCTTGTCACCATAGGTGAAATGAGGTCTTATAAACCCAACGAGAATCCAGTTAATTGTGCAGGTTTCAGGTGACACATAATAATATAAGTACAGTATATACACTGTAGCTATCAATTCCTAAGCATTATTGTACTTGAACACCAGGCCAGTGATCAAATGTACTGCCTGAGGAGAGCAAGGAAGCGATTTCTGCAAATAAAGCTGATGATGTCTGGGTGACGTAGAGGTCAAACACTTGCCTTCCACTGCACATACCCAATGGTGCCTCTGGCTTGGGCGGACAGACACCCCAAACAAAAGCTGGCAAGGGATCATGTTCTTGTCACTGCACTAGCGACTTCTGCTGGTTGATCGATGCGCCTGTTCAGCCTGGTGGGGATGGGAGGTAGACGGCGTGAACCTCTGTGCACATTACGCTTCCATGGACTTGTTCCTAGGTTGCTATATGCTCCTTGTCCATGTACTGTATGAGGGTGAGGATGGACTTTCACACACCTATTGTAATAACCAATACAGAAGCCTGCTCTCTTAACTGCTTTTATGCCTTTTTTGCACTGTTTTATCCATTGATACTAATATGTTGTGTTGCATTGTGTTTGTGAGCTACTGTATGCTGCCTTCTTGGCCAGGGCTCATGTGAAATTAGATGTAAATCTCTATGTGATTTTCTCTGGTTAAATAAAGGATTAATAAAAAGGAAAAAAAGAAAAAGGTGGACTTCTACAGTGGCCACTGCTTACAGCACTAATGTAGGATATGCGTGAAGTTGGACTTCTACAATGGCCGCCACTGTTCAGCACTTTATTCCTGCTTTGTCACATGAACAAGCCACTCGCAGTCCTACAGTTTCCCAGGGCAACAGTAGGTCCAGAGTTCCAGGCCTTGTCGGCCAATTATAGAAGAGACCAGCATGCCCCTCCCACTCCTCTCCGCTAGCTAGCAGATAGTGATTTATCCAGTGTGGGAGTGACTGGGTGAATACAGACCGGAACCAATTCATGTCTTTTATTCCCCCCCCCCCTGCTAAGTAGACACCATCTTTCAAATGCACCTCCCAAGTGCCCTTTTGCAATTTCTTTCTCTACTTTCTTTACTTTATCTGTTCTCTTCCGCTGTCTGACAAGCACACACACACACACACAGACAGACAGACAGACAGACAGACAGACAGACAGACAGACAGACAGACAGACAGACAGACAGACAGACAGACAGACAGACAGACTCTCACTTGTTCTAGTAGTATGCCTCTGCCTCTCGATCCTCCTTTCACTCTCTCTCTCTCCCCTGTGTGGCCCCTCGCACGTACACACACCATCTTGTAGGCAGATTGTTTGTAGAGAGTACCAACGTGTGGCATTTCAACCTCTCAGTCTGACTGAGGTCAAAGGTCAGACACAGCAACAGTTACACCTTTACCCACTTGCTTTATGCGTATAGGGATTAGTTTGCTATTACGGTTTGTTTTTAACTTTGTCATTTTGAAATTATTAGCAGAGCTAATAACGCATAAAAGTAATGTGTATAACTGATCAAACCCCACATTAAAATACAGAGGAAATAATGGTGAAAAAACAACACAAATTCTGATGTTTAGAATGATAGAATCCCAAAGGCATCTCAAAACCAATCTGGGGAACCCATCGTCAAATAAAAAGGAAAAACTTCGCCCTCTACTGTTTTTCACTTTTCCATTTGACTCTGGGCGGAGCTGTACGGAGGACCCATGCTCACGGGAAACCGTGGTTTGGTCTGCCCTCAGCCCTCCACTTCCGGTGGTGTGCCTATGTTTTCATTCCCACCAACAATATTTCTCCACGGAACACTAACACCATTTCTCCCAAAGAACATGGATCGTTTTGGTTATAAGCCCACTTGTTTCTATGATGAAAGAGCAAGTTAAAATGTTACTAACTTTCCGTGTTTTTCTCCGGCTCCGAGGACGCTATTGTTTAATGAGTTTCGGTTTGTTTCCAGTGGGAAGCGAGCCGCACACATGTAAATCCCGCCCACTACATTTGATTGGGTAAAGCGTGGCCTGCTTCCTGATCTGAAGGCACGCCCACTTGTAGCCAATGTGCATAGGTTGTCAACACGGCTCCCGACAGATCCAAGCACTGCTATAGATCTGTTCTTGAGAGATTACCTCAAAACAAACCACAGAAAGAGTTATTAAGTTATTAAGTTATTTAATTAATGCCACTAATTAAATACCAACTCTATTCTTGTTACATTATCACGTCCGTTTTAGCAAGTCTGACAATCTTTAAACTCTTCATATCATTACTTACATGTTTGTATGTCTGTACCAGTTTCCTCCAGTGCTGTTTCTGTATGTGTGTGTGCATGCGTGTGTGTTTCCATACAGCACAACC
This sequence comes from Gymnoscopelus microlampas, assembly GCF_963454915.1. Classification (NCBI taxonomy): domain Eukaryota; kingdom Metazoa; phylum Chordata; class Actinopteri; order Myctophiformes; family Myctophidae; genus Gymnoscopelus; species Gymnoscopelus microlampas. The sequence continues at coordinate 35,851,212 of NC_139939.1, forward strand.
ACAATACTAATCTCTCCTTGAGCTTCAGTGGATTCTGTAGCTCTGAAGCAGAACCAGAAGAATTCTCAGCTGACAGCTTGGGTCTGTTCCCTGGCTTTATGCCTGTGCACTGAAGAGAAAAAGAGAGAGAGAGATAGAGAGAGAGAGATAGAGAGTTCAAAACAGGGGGAGAGGCTAATAATGCTATCCACCAGTGTGACAGTTAAGTGTCACGGTTAAGTGGGGGACAGAGTCTCGCATGGCTGGCTGTTTGACAAACCAACAGGCCACAACACTCAGCGCCAAATTAGACTTGACGGAGGGACAATGTGTTACACTAATAACGAGATGGAAGGGCTTGTGTTTAACTGATCATGGGTGTGCTTTTATTTGTGTGTGTGCATGCATGCATTTCTGTGCGTGCATGCATTTCTGTGTATGTGTCGGAGTGTGTTTGAGTGTCTGTATATCTGTTTGTGTTGACATAACAATGCCATGTTTTATATTGGCTAAATCAAACAAACCCCTTGTGACATAAACCTGCTCAACTCTTCACCCTATGACACTTCCATGGTCATTTCCAGCAACACTTAAGCTATTATGTACATTGTATTTATAGTTTTCTTCTTTTCTTTTCTTTTTTAATTCACCCTTTTAACTAGCCAAGACATTATGAACAGATTCTTATATACAATGGCAGCCTGGCAAAAGGCAAGGCAACTTAACAGAGAGGGAAAAAGTTAAAAGTTAAATAGCAGATCATAAACATTCAATGCAACAAGACAAGAGCAGCATGCACACAGTATTATAACGGCAAAAAGCATAAGAGTAAGGGTCAACAAGAGTGTTTGACAGACCTGTCCAGTATTTTGCAAGTCATTCCAGTTGTTCCAGTCTCTGGAATGACGACAAACCGAACTTGGTATTTGTTTTGAAAACTTTCAAAAGCATATGGAAGCAGAACAACAGTTTCTTAGGCTTGATTGTCTTTATTTTAATTTCTGCCAAATGGCTGTTTGGTTGCAGCAAAGCATAAAATACAGTTCATACAATACAGACACAACTTTTTTCTTACTGCGTATTCTACTGCATATTCCAAAGAGGTTAACTGTAAATGATGCACTGCAGTCTGTTTCCTACTATAGAAAGCCCCACTGTAATGAGCTGTATGATATAGTAGCCTATGAGTCTCGTGTGCGAGCTGCCCTCTATGACAGCTCTAAGTGCAGACAGAAAGGATGTGTGGCAGGGGCAGGGTGAACCTGGCCAAGACCCAATTCACTCAGCTGATTGCATGAGATCAGGGTGGGGGATGGATGGATATGGATAACAGGGTAAAAGACCTGCTGGTGAAAGGGACATGGGTGCTATTCAGAGTTTTTCCTGCTTCAGAATGGGCCTTTGGGGGGTGACTACATATGATAGTAAGCATGATCTCTCTTCTGTCCGCATCGCGACTACACAACACACTAAAGGCAGTGAGCCTGTGTTACCTTACTTGCGAGAAATCGATGCATTTCCTGTTATTTCTAAACATTAATAAACAAAAATGTCTATTATGCTTGAGTCAACAACAGAAAAACTAAACTAAATAAAGTAGTGAGTTTAAGGGAATTCTAAGGAACAAGTGAGTTGCTACAATCCTAGTATCTGATTTGTTGATAGGCAAATAACGGGTCACCTAGCATACATATTTTATTCTCAACTCAAATTTTGGTGCTGGTGATTTTCCTTTGGGGTGGCTAAAACCTCTTTGGGGGGCACAAAAAGTCCTCTATGCTGGAAAACCCCTGCTTTTTACATGTGATCCCCTCGTTTTGTGGCGAGCAAACAACTGAAGTGTGCGTTTGTCTCTTATGTCCTATGTCTCTTATTGTACTGTTATTATTGTATCGATCTTGGTCCTGCTGTCCTTTTTAAAGTTCTATAATTTATGTAGTCAATACTTTTGTACGTTCAGGTGTCACCTTTTCATTTTGGAACAAAGTTGATATTCCCTCCCTACCCTGTTAGGCATGTATTGTATAAATACAGTCTGTGCCTTTGGCCTGGGGCTCATGTTTTATTGACTGACATAATACTGTAATTCAGCTCAGGTATCAGCTGTCTCTTTGTCACTGGTCTGCTAAGCATGAAGCCTTTGTGTTCATTTCGTCGCTACGCCTTTATTCCCACAGTAATGCTTGCCAATTTAACTACAGTATATGCAAATTTACTGGGTTGTCATCATTTATATACAATAAACTGTAAAACGACTTCATTTAACCCATTAAGACCGGCGACGCATCTGCGTCTCATTTTAAGATTTCTTTGGGCTGTGCCGCGCTATGAGCTTGTAGATCTGCTATTTTTGAAAAATCTTGAAAAAATATTTTCCATATTTCTTTCAAAAAACTGTTGAGATTTAGAAACATTTTAAGAATCGCCTCAGGTCTTAATGGGTTAAAATCAGACTTTAAAATCATGGGATTTCCCTGGTGCATAGGCATATGTTCTTTCACAGTAGTTAAGTGATTTCTGGTTTCTCCTTGCAGCCATTGTCTCTATAGCCTTACGTCATCGCACAGTGTCAATTACAGATCAATAGCAACGCATTGCCTGGCGGACTCACAGTATATAATATGAGCTTAGACAGTCTCCTGTTCACTCAAACACAGCTTGTTTTGTAAACAGTACAGTATGAATGATCTTTGTTCATTCATTTACATTCAGCTGAGCTCATCAACGAGAAATGCAGCCACAGAATCGACTCAAATCCTTACATTAAAACGAGTACAAAGAGTGAAGTCATAGTGCCCAGACCTTACTCACGTAAATCCTGGAATGGTCATGTGGGAGAGAAGAGGATGTTGAATATTTTAAAACATATTTAAAGGGGATGTAAGTGATAAAATGAGTTATTTTGTTAAAATAAGTGTTAAATAGCTCTATATTCCCATACCATAGTAGTCATTGCTATTGAGTGTTTGTTGAGTAACGGGGGTCTCACTGTCCTCTCCAGCTCTTTAATAAACAGAAAATACATTTTCAGATGGGGATACCAATCCTATCCAATCAAGAGAGATAACCATGGCTTCCTGTATCCAGGATACATGATAAACAAGTAAAATTTGAAGTGATGGCACAAAACATATACTGGTAAAATTGGAATTAGAACACTATAAAATGTAAGCTGATAAATGGTTTCTCTCTCCTGATTGGTTGGAATTTGTAACCCACCTGAAAATACATGTTCTGTTTATTAAAGAGCTGGAGAGACAGGGAAACCTGTTACTGAACAAATACTCTATTGCAATGATTACTGCCAGAATATAGAACTTTAACTTTTAACAAAACACTTTTTGTTTTAACCCAAAAATATCACCTTTAATACATAAATCGCTATGTGGACACAGCGTGAGCAGATGAAGGAAATGTGTGGAGATCTGATTGGAGGAACAGTGCTGGGATGTCAGGTAGCTTTTGAGACAAAGTTTTCACTACACACAGCATGCGCTGCCCCCTGCTGTTTGGTTTTATAGCTCTTACAGTTGTTTTGTGTATAATGTGTCCAGCATCATGCCGAGTAACCGGATCTCCTGTGTGTAGTTAGAGTCTGGTCATGGTAACTCTGATCTCTCTGACCCTCAAAACATAGTCCCCAGCCTGGGCCATGTGATGGTTACAATGAAAGAGTCTCTCTGAACATCAAACTAATAGGCTTTATACCTGGTGTCACCCAATTTTGCTCAGTCAGATCGCTGTTTATAACTTATCTCCCAAGATGATTTCACTTGTTTTAATGCAGTTCAGTTTGAATATATAACGTCCCTCCAGTTTCTTTGTGTACAGTATTCATTATAAGAAAAAAAAAACATCAACACATTTCATTACTCCGGTTAAATAAAGGAGGGTAGCATTGAAGGTGAGTGGACATGAAAAATATTCCGTAATAAATCCTTGGGTTTTGTGAGCAGCTTAGATAGGCAGGGGACTCTGTACGTCCTTTCTCTGCATAATGACTACAAGGAATAGAATAGAGTTTTAATCGCAATACATACTCCCTCCGACATCTGAACTTTTCTTTGGAAAGGGAGGTGATATAACTACAAACTTACGTCATTCCGAGCTTCGGAACGGCGGTCTCAGAACCTTTCCTTGGAACTTGTTTACCTTCAGATGTCCTGACGAACTATACAGTAGTTCGGTAGAGTGTGTATTGGCCTCCTCCACCTTGGCTTGGTACAATCAAACTGCTTTACAGATACAGTATCTGCTGTAGGGTGGAAATCAATTAATTTCTCTATCTCTCTCTCTCTTCCCGTCTCTCTTTCTCTCTATCCCCAGGTTATCTTTCCCCAGATCCTGATGCCCTGGCAGCCTGCAATTATTCCCTGAGCCACCAGGGAGCCCCCTCCCTGGGACGCCCGCCCTTCAGTCCCCTGCGTTCATCCTGAATTCTCCAGCACCAGTCAAGCTGTCCCACCCTGCTCCCCCTCCCACCTCACCCTCGTCATCCTCTCCACCTCTTCTACTTTCTGCCCCCTCCTGGCCACCACAGGCCCTCCTGGACTCCCAATTTGACTTCTCCTCCCTCCATGAGGGGCAGGGGGAGGCGTCAGGGGCCCTGGATGAGCTGGGCTCCGACTCCGTTCCTCTTCACTTGGCCTCGCCTGGGAACACCAGGCAGTCGGGGCAATGGGGCCACCATGATGTTTCAACCATCACAGGTAGGTCACACGTGAAAGCTGTGAAGCTTTGATGAGTTGGATAGAATGAGAACTACCATCACCGCGGCCAAATACATATGATTTGGGTTTTTTCTTTACATGAAAAAGTTTGAGAACCGCTGATAGAGCAACATATGTTTTTCTGAAAACTGTTAGATTCAGAAGACATTTTTAGAATCAGCCTCAGGTCTTAGGGTTAACAGCCAAGTAAAGAACACAAATTTGTATTTGGTGAGACATAGGATAGGTGTTACTATTAACATAACAGTGTAACATGAGTGGGTATTTTGTGAGAAAACATTTTGTTGTCTGAATTCTGATGGTTAATAATAGCTGAGAGGGAATTCGAAAAAATCTTGCACTTGGTGACAACTTTTTGATTTTTGGCATGGTGTTAGGTTGGTATAGGCATAAGGTTTTCAAAAACCATTGCAAGCAAGTTGGGATCGCCCCCTAGTGGTCTGCTTGCAATGATTCCAATATTAGATTTGTCAGTATATGGTTGAAAATCCAAATAAATTATAGAAAATATTTTTCAATGGATTCTGTTACTATTGGGCATGCTAAAAAGCATACTAAAAATGTAGGAAAATCTGAGTTGTGGAAAGGCATTATTTTGAAGATGGCGTCCGAGATGGCTGCTGGGAGCTTAAAATGGCTGGGAATATGCAAAATATCATACAAATTGTGCAGATTTATATCTGGTAGTGGGGATGACTTAATGACAGGAGTAAGTCTACACCTCCCCTCTAGAGGGCAGTGTAAATCTGTTATTTCATGTCAGCCTGCCATGGGCTATTGTCTGAAAGCTGTGTCCTTGTTCTCCCTTTCTGTGCCTACTTTTGTACTCATAAAACATCTCTCACACACACACACACACACACACACACACACACACACACACTCACACTCACACTCACACTCACACTCACGCATACACACCACTCCCAGACCTTTGCTCAGACCTGCCAGAATTGGAGCTAGTGAGCCTGCTGTCAGAGGGTCAGCCTAACTACACCCTTCGTGCTGACTCTGTGTTCGGCTACGACAACGATGACTGGCTGCACACCCCTCTACTGCCCCCAGAGGTCGTACTGGGACTCACATACGAGCAGATTGAGGAGACACTGAAATACTTCAGTGAGTGCCTTTTTATTTTTAAATCTGTTAATTGATCTTTTCTGAGGTTCTATTTTTAAGACATTTCAGCTTTATTGGACAACACAGTGGAGACTGAGAGAGAGGAAAAACAGATTATTAGAGACAATGACAATGTGACACAGGAAACCCTAACCCTGGTAGTTGGTGTCATACCCTTCCCTTTGAAATACATAGGGTCCCTTATCATGAAATTGTAATGTGTTGATTTCATAAATATTTATGGTCATAATGGTACGCATAGAATCAGATCGCGAATTTGCCCTCATGTTTTTGACCACAAATGAAACTTTCACTGCAGTTATTGGTAGCTCCTCACTAGCTGGCCTCATATGTTTGCCATTGACTGAATGGATGTGACGGGATATACCTATTTTTATTTACTTTTTTCGCCCCTGTGGTGACCCACACGTGTTTGTGGGACCTAATCTCTCTACCTTCCCCCTCTCATCACCATACCCTGGGTCACAGACACCAAATGCCACCAAGCTGATTAGCTTTGCTGTCTCTTCTTAAGCTCTGTCTCTCTGAAACCCCACAACCATATCCATATCCCATACAGCCTCTGTGGTTTCATTTGTCATGAACCTTGCCTACTCTGACCTCATGGTGACAGGGTTAGCAACCCAAAACATATATTAGATGTAGAAGTGTAAAGGCCTGGTTATACTTTTTTTACTCTTACTATTTTTATACTATTTTTTAAAATATATTTGTTTAGTATTTCTGCCTTTTTATTTATAGGTATAGTAGAGATGGACAGGAAACAGGGAGAGAGATGAGGAGAGACATGAAATAAATATTGTCGGGAATGGGACTCAAACCCGCGATGCACTGTCAGGCTAAATTGTGTCCAGTGCCCGCCCTGGTATACATTCTGCGTCCGTCTAGGCGCGAGGGTCAGCAGACAGTGGACGTGACGTGGTCCATACAAGGAGTGTACTCCTTGTAATCTAATTAGCTTCTTCCATACAAGTGAAGGATTTGTGAGAAGAGGTCTACTGTCCTAGTTTACTTTACCTTGCATCAATTATTTCTGTACATTCCTGTTATTCTCTAAAGACCTCAGGTAATAGATGAAATTTCAAGACCTTTATTGTCACATAATTTAACATAGCGGGTATATTTTTTGTGCACAAAGTACGGCGTGGTCACAAAGTCTGGGATGCACGTGGATGTTCCCACGGACCTGGTATGGTGACAGCAAAAAACTCTTATCAGGATATTGAAATGATTATTGTCAATATATATTTCATAGTGTAGGTAAAAAAAATATGCCGTAAATTATCTCTCAATCTTTTCATTGCAGTAGGTCAAACAAAATCAATTCATGCAACTACAGGGTGACATATTATGACAAATACATACTAACACACATGGCACAACGCCAATTATACATCACATTCACAGTTGGGTAGATATACTGTATCAATAATGGATCATCATTTTGCCATTCTAATGCCTTATCGGTCAAGCTTTATTGTCAGCCTTTTTGTTTGGGAAACCCGTTACTGATGAGCTTTTGGGATGTAGTGAATGTATGGCTATTGGCTTACTTATGGTAAAGCAATTCTGTACCAAACATTGTCGAATCCAATCTACTTAAGATTAACCTGTCCCATATTGCTGATCCATACTACACACATACTGTAGCACGTGCTTCATGCTGGGTGCTTTATGTGCACTCTCAGTACAAGAGATTAACTTTGAAGTTTTGTTTATGAAGTGTAAGACCTGTGGTAGTTACTGCTCTTTGGCCTTGTACAAGTTAAATACTTTCTACCTGACTGTCTATCTGATGTATCTTTTACTAGTGTCTTGTGATTATACTTTTTTCTTTAGTTTATATGGGTCCTCGGAGATGACATTCACATACTTATAGAAGTTAGTGCTGATGGGTAAAAGATGTTCTAACAAAGTTAAACATTTATGTGTTAATAGTTAAAGCTCTATATTCTGATCATTTGAGTAACAGAAAATACAGTTTTAGGTCGGGATACCAATTTGATCAAATCAGGAATCCCACCGTGTTCCATTTCCAATTTTGTCTGCTCATTATTTTTGCTCGATCACTTCCAATTTCACTTGCTTATCCTGTATGCTGCTGGACCTGAAAATGTATTTTCTGTTTACTAAAGAGCTGGAGAGACGGAGAGACGCCTGTTACTCAACAAACACTCTATAGCAACGATTAATATGGGAATATAGAGCTATTTAACACTTATTATTAATATATAAATATTTCAGCAATTCTAAGCATACTTTACAGTGGAATTTGGTGCAAGTCAATCTCCGGATCAGTTCAATGAGATTTATAGTATTAGTTACTGGTTCATATGGTTCATATTTCAGTATTTCAGTTGAAGCTATTGTTGATAAACCTCGGCAGCCAATGACCTCGCTCCATAGTTGTTAGATTGTCTTGATTGTTATGTGTCAGAATTTGCTGATGAGTGAACACTGGTGTTATTCATAGATAGTTTTTATTGCGTTAAAATGAGTACAGCATGATGGAATAGAATAGCTCTGTTACATACATGGACATGTAACGTGTAACTAGAACAGACAGCACATACAAGACTTCATACTGACTAAAGGACTATCATGTGCAAACATCATACTTTTGTGCACAAATTGCAAAATCACCAGGTATCGTAAATACCATTAATTCAATCAAATCAATACAGATATTGGATATTATAACACATCTGCAAATTAGCATCCAATACATGTGGTTGTTATGGATATTTTGCAGAGCTGTATTTCCATAGATAGCCGGTGTTGAAATAAAACTAAGTGGCCATTGCCCTTTATAGGGTGTGTGTGTTCAGTCAAACATTGAACAGTGATACAGTATCTGTGTTTTATTCATGCCCAGGCTCATATCAGTCAAAGTGGCTTCTCATGTCAATATTGAATGTGCTTTCATATGGAGTGACACACAATGTATGGGTCCAGACAAAGTGTTAAGAAGCTGTTGCTCAAACAGTACTTTTACCGACGTGTAGATTTATTATTTTGCCAGCCATACAAAAGCAAATAGTACTTTTACCCACATGTAGATTTATTATTTTGACATACAAAAGCAAATAGTACATGTACCCACATGTAGATTTATTATTCTGTCCCACAAAGGTAAACAGCAGCTTGGGTGTTCACAGGTCACAGATTATCACACAGATTATGGATTTCAAATCAACAAAAGCTACACCCATGAGACTAAATCACGTACTAACCAGTGGAACGCATAAGTCGTTTTCTTGTGTCCGTACTTAAGAAGTTAACCTAGTATTTAGTATGGCTTGCTTGTCATAATCCTTCAGTGACCTATGTTTTCTATCCACTCTGTTGTTGAGTTCACAATGCAAAGTTTATCTTAATAAGGAAGGCAATTCAAAGAAAGTATTAACCAGTTGACTACCAAATGGATTTAAACCTCTTCTCTTGTCTTTACCGTGACCTCTCTTAATCCCAAGTAAAATTTCCTTTGTGTTCTGTTGTCATTGTTAGTTACCTTAAACCCTCTCTTAATCCTTAATTTCCAATGTGGTCTGTTGTTGGTTACTGTACTGACCTCCATGAGTAACATCAGAAAAAAGATTAATAGAAAAAGAGTGCACAACACAGAAGATTACATGTATGAAAAACATGGTAGTAAAAGAGGAGGACACAGGATATGATGTTTGGGGGAAAACAGTCTAAGGGAGTGTAATTGATAGGCAGTGAAAGTTTGAGAGGCACCCATTGCGTGCTGTACCTGACCTGGAGGAGACCGTCTGTGGCTAAAATATTGATGGAGACGAGGTAAATATTTTATTTTGAGGACACTGCAGTACAGTGTACCAGGGTAGCAACAGGGGAAGGAGGTAAGGGATGGATGGGGAGATGATGAAGATGATGAGGATGAGGCTGTTTTTTTAATAGAGGGCTTGCGCCTCCATGACTTTGTCGCCTGTGTCCCTCTCAGCTTTCCTTTAGAAAAACTGAAAAATCACAAAGGGATATGGACTGCCTGGTGTCCTTTTAAACAAGAAAAGGCCGGGGTGGGTGTGGTAGGACTGTGACCTGAATTACCAGAAATTATTTTACATTTGGATTATTATTTGTATTGTAATGAAAATTATGTCAGACATAAAGAAGCCTATATTTAAGACCTATTTTAGGAATTGTTTGCAAATGCAGCTAATTTGAATTACTGAATTTTACCATGGCCATCATAACATCACTAAATAATTCACAAAACAGACACTTCTTGTATTCTTTACATAAGCCTGACATAAGAAATGAATTATTGATTTCATACAGAGAATTCTGTGAAGGAATCTAGACAGAATCAAATGCCTGAGCCTAAATGAGAAAAGGTGGGTTAAAATGGTGCATGTTTTGCTGCAGGTAAAACCTCCATACAGGAGTGCACATATCTCTCACTCCTCATACCTCCAGCCCCCACACACACACGCACGCGCACACGCACACACACAGACTGAGATTGTGTGTGAGAAGGGGGAGTTGCCATGGGTGCAGCAGTGTGACGTGCAGGGACGAGCCGCAGCCGTTGGCAGGAAGGTACCATCTCTCTGTATCATAGGGGTGTTCTGGCTTTATTGCAGCCTGCCTTTAAACCAGATTAGCTTCCCTACATGGGCTTTTTTATGTGTAAAATAGAATAATGTGTTAGTGAATAGCCTCATCCGTGAACAGAACATTATCATCCTTATCAGAATCTCTGTGTAACGCACTCCCCTCCACCCCTGTGCCTCTTCATCCCCTTGTTTATCCCCGGAAGTCCAGCGTGGCCAGGTGGACGCAGGCAGGGTGAGGGGAGGGGTGCAGGCACGTGACGTCAGACTGGCCTCACGGGCGGGAGGGATTACATATTAACACTGAGGAGCTGCGGGTGCTGCGCACAGACGACACAGGCTCACTGTAGAATGTGCTCAGAGAACGGCAGACTCTGCCTCCCTGCAGCCAAGACACAACAGAGCACCTAGAGGAAAGAGCGAGGGATTTAACCCTCATGGACGGAGGGATAGAGGACAGCTTCTCCCCGGTAACCATGGAGGTGTGGAGCTCCTTTGTGTCAGATGAGGAGGATGAGGACGAGGACGAGGAGAAGAGCAGCTCCAGCCTCGGGGAAGAGGTGGAGGTGACACATAAGAGGAGTCACCACGGCAACAGCAACAATAACAACAACGTCCACATCCCCAACAGCAATCTAAGTGGGGAGGTGACGCAAGGTGAGGGAAGCAAAGGGTCAGATAGTGGAGGACAAAAGACAGGAGAGGAGATGTAGAGTCAGTGCAGAGGAGAGAAACTGGTGCCTTGAAGAGGCCATGCATGCAGGAGTCAGTGATATGCAATCAGAATCATCTTTACCCGGTTTCTTTACACAATTGGGGAGTGTGTTAGGGATGATTAGATTGTTGACAGCATGGCTATGCAATGCATCGCTTGTTATGCGGCACACTGCAGTGACATGCGTCAAAGTGACAGTGTGCTTGTGTTTGTATGCAGGATTGTTTTTCTATCCGAGTGCGACCTTTAGTACATTATGATGCACTGCAGCATGCACTGTATAATCCAGTGATGTCATGCCGGCTACAGTACACACACACACACACACACACACACACACACACACACACACACACACACACACACACACACACACACACACACACACACACACACACACACACACACACACACACACACACACACACACACACACACACACACACACACACACACACACACACACGGTTACTGACTGGGATGCTGTATGCATTAAGCACTGTAAGCCGGCCTGTCTTAGTGTCTGTGCTTCGGTCTAAGCACACACACATCCTCTGCAGATCTTCCACTGTGTAGAGAGTCCCACTGAGCTGCAGCACCTAGACGTGATGTCTAAATATAGTGAGCTGGCATCTCTTCCCCTAGTGCAGTGTGAAGGTCATAGATTGTGAGTGTGTAGCTGGCAGAACCTGGCACACTGCAGCAGTAGCAGCCTTTTAATGCAGCATGTCTTTGGTTGTCATTGACAAACTGAACAGTGTGTGGCTTGGATGCAAGCAGCTCATCAGATCTAATCTTTTCTGTGAAGGTTAAGTTTGAAGTCTTAAAACACTTAGGTTTACATTGGTGTGATTTGTTTCCCCCCATGGTATTCCATCCTAAGTCTGTTAACTATTAGCAAGGTCTTATTCTTATTCTGTGCCTAAAAAACTGAAAATGAAACCATGACCTGAATATGAGCTAATATGATTTAACGGGTTAAACAACCTCAAACGTCCCCTCAGTCTCATCCTTGGTTTTAAGGGATGTTCGTCCCTAGTGTACATTTAACATGACTGTTGCCCTAGTTTCAGGTCTAGACTTGAATAATGCAAGACTGCCCCCTACCCCAGTACTGTAGATTAACCTCGGTAAAAGATGATTTTCCCAATTAATTTTGTTTATTAGAATGAAAGATACATTTTCACTCGCCTTTTTTTTTACTGAGACTGCCTTAACTCTACAGTTAATCTGAGTTCTGAGATAGCATCTGTTTTATTCATCCGCACTGTGTGGCAGTCTTTGTCTAAATGGGCTTTTTAACTCCCCCGATGCTGCGACCCTGGCATCCTTCCAGAGGACAGGGTACTCTTTGCGGGAAAAATATCTGTCCATTCATTCCGTTACACAACAGGATTAAATATACTATTGGATGCTTTGTTTTCATCAGAGATAAAATTACAGCCCCTGTGTTGTACGAGGATCTGGCACCGTCGCTGGAATGTAATCTGAGAACGTATGGCACAGGCTTGAGGATGTCCTTGAGCTGCATAGACTAGACATAATGACACTAACCTAGAAAGGTGTATTTTAAATCATACCATATTTTAGGCATTTAGCTGACTATCTGATCCAGAGCAGCTTGTTACACATGAGCAGATAGTTCAGCAGACTCATTTTCTTTGGTAGACTCATACTACTTAATACTACTGATTTACTCATCAAGATTCAGGATATTACTGCTAGTACTACTACTACAAATAATAAAAAAAATCTCCAAACCATTGAACTTATATGCCATAGGAAATCTATACTGTACAGGTTTTATGATTCTAAGATTTTTCTGAAGTACTCTCAATGGACATACTACGATCTAATTTATAGAATTGAAATAAAATACCACTATACATTTTAGAAGTAGGGAGACTTTATTTGTGTCAAGTGGGAAATCCAGTTTACAGCCAGGCAAAAACAAACTAACTATGGCTGTCAAAAGATTAAACATTTTAATCAGATTAATCACAGTTTAGCTGTGATTGACTATGATTAATAATCACCATTCGTAAATATGCCCAAAATATGCCCATCATTTTCTTTGTTGTAGTGGGAACAGAAAGAGGGCAAGATAAATGTGTGTGTGTGTGTGTACTGTTGGTCGGGGGGGGGGGGGGGGGGTTAGCTGTCTACAATCCGTGACGGAGCCGTTCTGTAACAAATAAACTCACCTGCTAGAAGAACCTTACCTGACATTAGGACTTGATTAAAATATATTACAAAAATGTAATGCATTAACTCATTCACTGCCCACTGCCAGCAATTTTCATATATTTTTTTAACTTTCAACAGGTCACAAAAAATGTATATTCATTATGATCGCAAGTCTGATCGTCCGATCGGCTCTGCTCCTTCTCATGCAGCCCTGTGTAAACACACCATTTCTCGACAAAGATGCAAGGTTCTCTTGTTCAGCTCGCCACAGAAAATGTATACATCCCTTATGATCGCGTGTCCGACTGTTTGTAAACACAGACAGTACGTGTGTGTGTCGCCCAGAGAAAATAATATTCCATCCCATTCCCTTCTCCTGTAGCACCACTTTCAAAACAGCTGCGCCTCGCGTAACACGGCAAAAAAAAGGCACTCGAGAACGAGACGTTCTAATGAAGAAGGTAAACAGGGACGGAAATGGAAATCTTCAAATGACGTTATATCCGTATCCGGATGAGTTACAGTGAAAGTAGCCACTGCGGAGGATAAAGAACAGTGCGATCCTTTATAAAATCGAATACAAAATGTTTTTACGTTTTTCTACGTCCGTGGCAGAATTGGTAATTGGAAAAGATTACGTTTATTACGTCCTTGGCAGTGAATGAGTTAATTCCATAAATTCTTTAGTTATTTCTGCATGACACTGTCATACGCCAAAGTATAGGTTATTAAGGTAGTGATGTGTTGTACGTGACATGATGCAGCTACACAGAGCAGCACAAGCTCAACCTGGCACAATTACTTATCTCGTTCTCTCTCTCTCGCTCTCGCTCTCTCTCTCTCTCTCCATGAGACACTGAGGAGGGCATATAAGGGAATATACCAGACCTTTTGCATAAGCCTGCATAAGTTGCTGTCTGAAAGTTCACTTGGATTGTTTAATTTACAAGTCAAATTATTTTATGCAAAGAACTTGACCACAAAACAAACAGTTATTATATTCTCAGTAATGTTTTCTGTTGCGTTATAGGTATGGGTTTCTTGACTGCTGATACATGCTCATTTGACTTGAATACATTTTAGCAGTGGATATTTGTTTTATCGATAATGTGTTTGAAACATATTAAACAGGAAATATTCCATAAGCCAAGTATAACCATTATATATAATAAATGCTGACCAAAAAGTGAACTGCATTAATTTTCAACTGTAGAAGATGCAAATACCCAATACGTTTTGTTTATACCACAATGGCTTGCTTTACTGTACATTTGATTGAATTTAGTTTAGATATTCTGTTCTGTTGCTCGTGGTTCTGGGGGATGGAAACCTTTTGTTAAGGAAGAACAGAATGTTTCCACATGATAATTTGTGTATCACTTGATTATCTAAGCAAAACAATGTAATTAAAATACTATAGGACTGAAGTCCCGAGATAAGTATGCTGTACTGTGCACAGCTCACAGCTGTTTCCTAAGAAAAAATGTTTTAAAACATTACCTGTCTCCCAAAGTAAATGTTATTCATTTAAGTTACCAGTACATGTAGATAGCAGAATAAATTCAAATACTCCCTTTGTAGAATGAAATGTATACAGTACAGGAAGTGCACTGGACAAATTCAGTGTACATCAACTATCTATCATACTCAGAAGTTAGTCAGAAGTCTATTGACTATCCTACATTATAAGCCATATTTGCCTCAGACAGCATGTCAAAGTCTTTTAGTCAGTATATTTTTGTTTTCTACAGTAGGTAATGCTGTTATTACAAATAAGTAAGTTGTCAAAGATTTGGAAGTTGCAACTTTAATTGTTTGTTTACAGCATTAGGTAGATGGGTTATGACATTATGGTTCTGTTCCTGTATGTTTAGTAGGCAGATCATTTTTTAGCAGTAATAAAGACTTAAAGAGAGGTTTGCAATGTGTTTTGTGATGATGATTATTATTATAATCTACAGTATAGTTATTATTTTATTTTTTATTTTATGTGGCCCTATAATCTATGAGAAAAATCTGTGATTTGAGTATACCACAACTTCACAGTGATGCTGTGGTTTCAACTATTTTGGTTGCTGCAATTTAAATTAACCATCATCAGTCATTAAAAATGACTTTTTTTTTAACGTTTTGTTTATTTGTTTTTGTTCTTTTACATACTCCTAGGTAGTACAATTGAGTGCCATAATTGCCAGATTTTTAAAAATATTATTTTGTCCCAGTGCCAGAGTTTTTTTCACAGAAAACAAAAAGTGCTTAGGAAGCGAGATACTGTACAGCCTTTTTCAGTTCTAAGTTAAACAAGGAGTGGATGGAGCTGCATATCTTCAGATGATGATATCTTGGGTGAAACACGTTAATGGCACCCAGCGCCATAGTGGTAAAAACACGTGAAACACGTTAATGGCACTCAGTGAGTTAAAACATGTATGGTTTTCATTGTTTTTAACTGACATTATTAATTAATCTTACATTGTTGTAGGCAATGAAACATGTCATGTAAATGATTGTTTCTTATAAACCCCATGGCTTTTGAATGATGCTGCAGGGGTGTTATTGGCACAGAACAGAACAGAGATACGTCAATCTTTGTAGCACAGTTTCAGAGTATGTGCATTTCAGTGGGAGTCTCTACGAGCTCTGTGTATCTACTGTATCTTTGTACAGTATCTTTCTCTCACTGAATATATTTCATTAAATTGGCCACATATAATACTACACCTTAAATCAGCATTTAAACCAAGTACAGATAGATTTACAGTATATGGTCCATAATGTATGCCCAGTAGAGCCCAGTAAGGCAGGCTCAGTCCATTAGGCTGATTAGAAACTGATACGGCCACTCAGTCATTGTGTTTTATGCCAAATTCCAAGCACTTCCAAAGTAATTCTAAATTACTTTACTCAAGGCTATCTTCTGTATCTAGTCTTTCTGCTAGAGACTGTAGAGGTGAATTAGGTGAATGGTATGATATACTGTGCATGTGGCGGTGATTGATTGATTGATTTTTTAATTTATTTTAGGACTTTAAACGTTAAAATGTTACAGTATACACATTTGCTTCACAACAGCATATTAAACAACATTTATAATAATCTATAATATATGCTATATTATGGCATAATATAGTATCCAGTAATAGACAGCATTAGCTTAATGGGATAGTTCACCCCAAAAATGACTTTTTTTCTATCGATTAGTCACCCCATGAAGACTTGAATTCATGGATATTTTCCGGTTCCGGTAGGAGACACAAAGAGTCTCCTTTGTGTCTCCTACCGGAACCGCAGCCTACTGGTAAAATTATTGGCTTAGGAATGTGACAAAAACAAAAAAAATATCCATGAATTAAGTTTTTGGGTGAACTATCCCTTTTAAGGTCTAAATGATCATCTACACTACTTCACCCCTGTCAGCTCTTCATAGTACATAAACAAACCCATCATCAGGATCAGTTACTAATCCCTCCCCTTCTGTACTACCTTTCAAGGCTCCCAAACGAGAAACAACATTAGCATTACCCTATATACCGTCCCCGTGCTGAGCTATATTGGTATGTGAGTTAGCTGGGTAAATAGACAGAAGCTCTTAATGGCGTCTTATCTGGCATAATGGGGATCATGGTAAGAGGATCAGTAATTGTCAGACCACATGGAGATGTTGTGGTCTGACCTGGCTGGGACACTTGGAAAAAGGGCAGTTAATGAGTTCATTCACACAAATCCTGTTTTTGAAGTGGCTCTACTTTTGTTCTTAAAAAAGCTCGGAGCAAATAACGTAGGCTATAGAATGTCAGCTTAATAATGAATGCAAGCATCCTTTTCATTTCCATTTGGTAACTTTATTGACAACGCTGAGGAAGACCTGTTAGGTTGAAATGTGTCCGTTGCTCTGTCCGTGGAGATGGATGTGAAAAGGACATTTACTGTGTGCTGGCTGTTTTTTTCTCAGGTTCATAACTTTATGAATGTACAATTTCCAACTGTACATTCACACTACAAATGGCAAAGAGTAGCACAGCCTGTGAGCACTGAAAATATGAGCACTTGTCAGGATTTCCTTTTCAGCAATTAAATACATTGCTATTTCTCTCCTCCCTGCAGTGCTGTGCTCGGAGAGAGTGGGCCAGATCACTAAGACGTACCATGACATTAAGGCTGTCACCCACCTGCTGGAAGAGGTAAGGAAGCCACACCACCACACACAGCATGATTTTAAGTCATTAAACTCAGACAACTAACAGTAAAACAAAAACCAATGAAATTATGTCTCAACAAATGTCAAAATGGTAACTGTAGTCTAAATGTGCATCTAACTTTCTAGAAAAGCATGCATTTTCAGAATCTGAACATATTTGTTACCCGATGCTGCATGTGGAAAAGGGTTTCTTTTAGGGATGTCCGATATTATCGGCCTCCCGATATTATCGGCCGATATTAGCATAAAAATTGATATCGGGAAAATATCGGTATCGTTTTTTTTTTTTTTTTTTGCTTTATAAATAAGTTACAGGAGTTCTTACTGTATATGGTGTGTGTGATATGAAATTTGAGCTTACCCTAATCACAATAATCCCCGCATATATCGGTATTGGTTGATATCGGTATCGGTAATTAAGAGTTGGACAATATCGGTATATCGATTATCGGTAAAAAAGTAAATATCGGACAACCCTAGTTTCTTTTCATGTAACCCTCTAATTCTGCCCTTTTTAGAAAGAGCGTGACCTGGAGTTGGCGGCCCGTATTGGCCAGTCTCTCCTGAAGCAGAACAGAGAGTTGACGGCCAGGAATGAAGTTCTGGACGAACAGATGGACATTGCCAAGGAAGAGGTAAAAACCCATCACATCATATACTATAGAACAGTGGTTCTCAAACTTTTTCATATCAAGGACCCCCAAAATGATATGTATTTGGCCGCGGACCCCCATCTAAAAATATTTTGTTCCAGGGACCCCCCATAAGCAAAGATTTGAGTTACAAATGTTCACTTTAAAAATATATATATTCAAAGATTTGCACAAATTTTCAAGATTTTTCAAAAATAGCAGATCTACAAGCTCGTAGTGCGGCACTCGGTGCCGCGCTATGAGCTTGTATATCTGCTATTTTTGAATAGCCAAAGTATGAAAGGTCATAATTATTCTTATTTACACATTTTGCTGGGTACCCCCTGGAACCCCCTCAAGTACCACTGGGGGTCCCCGGACCCCACTTTGAGAACCAAGGCTATATAATATATATTTAAGCACACTTTTATGGTTATACAGGCACATTTGGTCACTGAACTAACAATGACTTGTTACTTCGCGATCGTATCTTTTCCTGTATGTTATTTGTATTTATATACAGTGCTAAGAGGTGGTCTCTACTGTGATTGTAGATGTTTTAGTGCAGCTGACAGTGATCTTACCCATAATCACAACCTCATCATAGCCTCTCAAATATGACTGCTGCTATAATTGTGCTGTTTATGTTTTATTGTACAGATTGCACAGCTTCGTCATGAGCTGTCCATGAGAGATGACCTGCTCCAGTTCTATGCCAGCAGCGAGGAGATCGACGCATCTGAGTCCCGCTCACCGTGAGTGTTCATCATCACATACACAGCAATCTGGGAACCCATTCGGTTAAAAAAAGGAAGAAAAAATATATATTTTTCCTTTGTTTTTGCCTCTGGGGGCACCATCTCCTTTTTGTGTGTAGAAACAGGAACTTGGTTTGGCCCCTCCCCTTTCTTAGTCCACTTCCTCCCGGATGCTTCTGTGTTTGTTCCTACTAACAACAACACTACATGTTTAGGGCAGTGGTGCTGACTTGAGAGATTACATACACAGAGGAATATACTCAGAAATATTACTATTACATACATCTCTGAAGGAGGTTGTGCTTTATCTTGCTGCATATTTCTGAAAAATATGTAGATTGAATGATATATATGTGTATATTAATAGAAATCATATAGGAAATATCAGTTTAATTGGTGTAAAATCTTGAAATGGCTATAAAGAAAGAAGGGATGACCAACCCATCACTTTCTCCACTGGTCCTCTAGAATAAAAAGGAACGAGTCGGGCAACTCTCTCAACTCTCTCACCAACCTCGTCCACTATGACTTCCTGCATCAGAAACTCAAAGGTCTGGAGGACGAGAACCGCCAGCTGCGCTGCGAGGTGAGATACACCACACGATCCAACCTGAAGTGATTGATGCAAGCTGAACGTTTCTATAGATAGCAGTGTTAATGAATATATTACACTGTATACGTACTGTATATCCAGTAATATTGCTCAATCGCTGTAGGAATCAAATTGAATTACCGTACTCACTTTCTGGTCTATTTATTAGAAATGTTTTTTTTTTAAAGCGATGTCAAAGATTTGAATTCAATTGGAATCAACTGTACTAAATCAACAATACTAAATTATATTGACATGAAAACCTTTCCCAGGCCAGTGATCTGGAATCAGAGACCACCAACTATGAGGAGCAGGAACAAGAGCTGGTGATGGTGTGTGTGGAGGAGCTCAGTAAGTACCACATAATGAACACACCCATGCAATCTTATTCCATACAGTATTTATGAGACGTCCAAATTATATAAGCGCTCTTTTTAACCACTTAAGCCCTATACTGTATACTTTGTTGTACGAAACCTTGAATTCACATTAAGTGTTGAAATGGAAAATGTGTCCTGTGCCTTTATTCACGGTGAGAAATCGACCTCATTCTGACATTTAATTGCGTTGCTTTATGGCCGCATAATATTCCCGTTCTGTGTGGATGTACTCATGACACAAACAACAAAAAAATATATTTTGGGACGAATTTATCACGGGAAGAAACGCCCCCGGTGTACAAGATCCTTTACACTTTATATTGAAAATGAGTTGGAAGCTAAAATGCTTCATGCAGGTGCCTCATGGCTTAATGTAAACATGACTGTGTGGACTGTGTGCTGCAGCGACGGTGAACAAGCAGGTGGTGGACTTGTCAGAGGAGCTGGCCAGGAAGGTGGAGGACTCTTACAGACAGCAGGAGGAGATCAGTTCACTGCTCGCTCAGATAGTTGACCTGCAAGCACGCTGCAAGGGGGTGAGGGAGGCGCATGGACACACGCACACACACACAGATAGAAACAGACACAGTAGCACGGTACACGCATTGCCTCTGACACTATCACTGGCATAGATACTGTACTATGAATACTACAGTATATACACATACTGTATACAGTATGCTGTACTATACATATTACACATAATGTACTTTACAGTATAGGATTTATTCTCTAGTCAGTAAGAATACTTTGAGGATTCTAACAGGGGCCCTCATCCAAGGTTACTTCGACTATGCATGCACCTCATGGTACCACAACACCAACAAGGCCTTAAAAACAAGGCTCCAGACATCCCAAAACAAACTGGTAAGGCTACTCCTTGGCCTTACACCTACTACTCATCTAACCCCTGCTCACTTTGCTAGGGTCGGATGGCTCAGGGATGAGGACAGAGTACCGCAACTTGCAATGGGCCTGGTCTACAAGATACACCACAACGTTAAGATACCCATGTACCTGTTAAAGTACATCAAAAACTTAAATGAAGTCCACAATCACAACACCAGAGGTAGCTCCACTGATTACGTCCAACCCAGATTTGGCACAAACAAGGGGTTGAATTCATTCTCCTGCTATGCAACAAAAATGTGGAATGCCCTACCAAAAGTAGTGAAGGAGTGTAAAACCCTACTCTCCTTCAAACCTGCCCTAAAAGAGTACCTTCAGGTGGCTGCAATTCGAAACTGGCCCCTGTAAAAGTCTTAACCTAGCCCCCCCCCTTAGAACTGTTTACTGTACACATTTCCCCCCCTTTTTTTTTCTTTTTAAACTGTTTATATGATGTTCTACATAGTAGTGTATATCTGTCTGTCATTTAAAACAAGCCATAGGCTTTTCTTTTTTTTATCCTATTTAGTTGACCTTGTATTTGAACTGTAGTTTCATGTGCTTTTTTCTGCAAAATTCTAAATTCAATCAATCAAAAGTACATACTACATACACATAGATACTGTTCATACATACAGTATATACAGATTTTCGATGACTAAATATGCTAAATTCATTTTCACTTTCTGTAAAAATGTGCTTTACCTTATTCATACATGCCGGGAGCTTCCGATAATGTACAGACATAACGTGCTCTTGCGCACACGCCTAGGTGCCCTCAAGGACGTTACTGTACATAAATCAAACACACCCTTCCTAAACTCTTATATAACAGAACCCATCAAATATTTATCCATGTCTCTAAGCTGTTGCCTAGTTCCTCTCTACAAAGGCCCATATCGCTGCAAAGATAACACGACTCTGTCTTCCATTCTGTGCGTCTAGCTGACCAATGAGAACGAGGAGGTGAACCAGCACCTGAATGCTTCCAGGGAGTGTCAACTACAGCTCAAATCAGAGGTGAAGTCATTTCACAGATAAAGATCATAAAGTACATGAGTGTGATTTGCAGTCTTCTGTGATGGTTATTCGGGTTCAGTATTATGTTTTCTCTCTGGTTTTACCTTGTAAACCTGTGATGTGACAATAAACCTGATTCTGATTCTGGTTTTTAAAGTTATAGCCATAGAGTCGTTTCGTCGCGGTCGGGTGGAAACCATGTCCTAATCTGTTACTTTTCAGAAAATGAAAAAAAAAAAGAACTTTGCATCCAATGTAGTTATTAATTAGTCACAAGTTCTTGTTAACACTTTTCATTGGTTTAATATTTATAAAATGCACAGACTAACTTTCACTTAATTTGATTCTCTCCAACAATAGCAGATCTTCAAGCTCTGCTATTGTTGGAGAGAATAAAATTAAGTGAAAGTTTGTCTGTACATTTTATGAGACATTTTATAAATATGTGACATGTTGTGAGCTTGCAGATGTGCTATTTTTGCTACTTTTGTCTGACTCTGTAGTATGACGAAGTGCAATAATAAAAAATACAAAAAACATAAAAAGTTGAAGTATGGAAATTCAAGGTATGCGCCAGACAGCAACATCAAAATACTGTACCTCTATGGTTGGTTAGTTCCTGTAATGTTTCCCTCCTTTACACTGATCTCTGTCTCCCCCTACCTGCAGCTAAAAGACTTGCAGGACAAGTACTCTCAGTGTGGGGACATGCTACGTGAGGCCAGAGAGGACATAAAGAACCTGAGGAATAAAAGCCTGCCTAACAGCACAGTGCAGCGCTACAGTGCTTTAGCTGCAGTGTTCCCCATGGACTCCCTGGCAGCTGAGATAGAAGGCACCTTCCGCAAGGGATTGGACAGCCCCGCCCCCATCGAGTACAAGTCAGTTTGTTAAATGTAACACTATTGAATGTAGTTGTGTTGCATCTCAGACAATCTGACAATAAGATCCAAGGCTATTTCTTGCACTGGAACAACAAACACACATTAGTCAGTGATGTCATGGTCATCATGCGGTCCCGTCCCTCCCGACAGGAATCACCCATGGCGCGTGTTCGAGACGGTCAAGGTGGTGAACAGGCTGCGGTCTCAGTGCCACTCTCCAGCCCTACCGGGGTCCAGCCCGGTGTCAACCCGCTCCAGTCGAAACAGCACCCCCCGCACCAGCTACTACGGCTCGGATAACACCAGCCTTAACCTGGAGGACCGAGTCTACTCCCACCACAGCCAGAAAGAAGACGGCAATGAGTAAGTCTGCACATGCACAGTCTCAACATTCTAGGTTCAAATCCTGTTCCCATATCTTTTTTGTCAGCCTCCTTTCCCTCTATCTGGGCTTTCCTGTGTGTCATACCCACTGCACAGGCCAATAAGATTGTACATTCAATTTTATAAATGTAATAAAAGATTAGTGAATGTAGAGGGATGAGAAATGTATCTTAATGCACTTTAATATTTGTATTTTGGGTTTGGGTTCATGAGCTACACTGTATGTTTCCCTCTTGCCTCTGATCTCTTCATTATTAACTTGTCCTCATCTTCATCTCTTTCTCATTTATCTCTCTCAGTGTGAGCGGTCCGAAGCGTCTGGGTCAGCCCGGTACCCCAGGAGGTCGGGATTTGGAGGCCGCTCTGCAGTGCCTGTCGGCGCGCCAGGAGAACCACTCCTCCGAAAGGCCCTTCTTTGACGTGGAGCGCGAGCGGAAACTCTGGGCCCTGGCGAGGCACTGTGAGGAAGAGGAGGGAGGGGAGAGAGACGGCAGAGGAGGCCGGGAGGGAGACGGGGAGGGAGAAGGCTCCAGTGGTTTCCTGACGCCCGGTAACGACAGCGTGGTTTCGGCGGCCTCCTCGTCTACGGGAACCAACTACTCAAATGGCAGCAGCTCGTACGGCGGCTCCTCGTCCTCTCGCTCCTACCTACCTGACCGCCTACAGATCGTCAAACCCTTGGAAGGTGAGCTGATACAGTAGAGTACTGTATGTTCAGGGATGTTTATTGTTTATTGTCACTGGTAATACAGCTGGTAGCAACAATGCAGGGAGTGAAATGTTCTCATTGAGCTTCCTCAACACTGTGGATAAAATAATTTGAAATGCAAATTAAATTAAAAACAATTAAATTAGCAATACAAAATAAATGAACCAGCATCTGCACAGACCGTACGTAATTCAAAAAACTGGAATCAGTTATTTTATGTGATTGATTGACTGATTGTGGACACAGTCATATTATACCAGGTTGCTCTCTCCAGCGTCCCTGCACGGAACCAAATGGACCCGTGGTCCTGTACCCTTTCGCTTGCGGACTAACAAAAGCGCCCAAAATGTCAGTAAATAGTAAATAGTTTATGAACGGAGCTAAATCAGTTTGTTTGCCTCAGTAAGGGCTTGTGTGCGTTGTCTTGTTTTTCTGGGTTGCTGTTGGAGGCGGCGCTGTGTGTGTATGAGGAGTCAAGTCAATAGTTTGTTTGGTGACAACGACCACACTTTTTTTCCACGCAACAGCGCCACAGACCATAGAGATACATACAGTGGCCGAACACAGTATTGTGGGTCGTCTTTAGATCCCATATTCTGAGAGGACATTGAGTCCTCATTGGCTAAAGGACCAGCCAATGAGGAAAAAGTCACACAAAAGTCAAGACTACAAGTGTGGATGTAGACCAGGTTTTGCAACCTGGTAAAAATATACAAGAGAAAACAACGTGGCACAGAAAACATACTGTATTCTATGGTTACAAATGATTCGCTTACAAAACCTAAGCGGAAATGATGACACAGTTGAGGTTGTAGGGACATGATCAGTGAAGCAAGATTTAAGAGACCACATCTCTTCCCATCACTCATCATCATCTCTATCTGTCTCTATCTCTCTCTGTCTCTCTGTAGGCTCAGTAACTCTGCACCAGTGGCAGCAGCTTGCTAAGCCCAACCTGGGGGGGATCCTGCAGCCCCGGCCAGGGGTCCTCACCAAAGACTTTAGGGAGTTGGAGACAGACATGCAGCATGTCTACAGCCTCAACGACCTGGAGGAGGATGAACCTGACCTAGTACAGCTCCCTGCAGCGCACAAATGCAGCATGGGTAAGACCACCAGGAAATGGCTTTTGAATTAGGGCGAGCGCACACGCGCATATACATGCATGTACACATCCGATGACACACACGCACACACGCACGCAGTACATACAGTACATGCATACACAATGTCTCACAATCTAACATTTAACCACTGGCAAACCTCACCACCGTGTCAATTTCCCCAGCATTATCATTTCACATTATAATCCTCATTCTCTCACCCATCTTGTGTTGTAGATGCATTTTGTATTTTTTACCATACAGTAGGTAGTTAAGTGTTTGTGTGTGTGTGTGTGTGTGTGTGTACCTTCTCCCATCCATGACCCTGTCCATCAGTCAGTCCATCTGGTCACAACCTCCCCCAGACCTCTCACACACACACTGTCACCACCTGCCAAGTCCTCCAACCATCCCTCCTCATCCCCTCTCTCTCCTCCAGGTAAGGACAAATAAACACACACACACACACACACACACACACACACACACACACACCACACACCACACACCACACACCACACACACACCACACACACCACACACACACACACACACAGAGTTAAATTAACAAGGATTTTATTATACAGAGACGGTATTCTTCGTCATTGTCTCCGCCAGGCCGAAATGCCATCCTTTTCTCATTGTCCTGTTATAGCGCCAGGAGGCCGATTTTTCTAGTTTTGTCCTTGTTTTTATTGCATGTAGTTTGATATACGTGAGTGTGTGTATCGATGTTACATACACATTATGTATGTATGTATGTATGTATGTATGTATGTATGGTATGTATGTAATTATGTATGTGCATGCATGCGTATGTACAGTACTGTATATCTATAATTATAACCCTGAGCTTTTGTTTTGCAATGTTATTTTCACATAGTGCAGTACAGGCTGGTACTCCAGATTCCCTCTCCCTTGGTCTCTCTTGCTCTCTCTTTCTCTCTTCTTACCAGCCTCTCTTATCTCTTTGGTAGGAAACGATGGTCGAAGCTCTTACACCAGCTCTGACGGAAGCCTTCTAGGCAAAGTAAGAGCTGTGGATAAAAGTCTTCTAAAGGGTAGAAGCATGCAAGCAGATTTATTGAATTACAGAAGCACCAATGCTGCTTTTTTTCCACCCGCTTTTTTCCAAAGTGTAAAATATTTATACAAAGAATCTCAAAATCATTCTTTATTATATTTCAAAAGAATAAGGAAAATCTGATTTTTGCCTTATGTTAAAAAACTAAATCCCTCGTGTGGATCCCCCCTTACCTTTCTTTACCTAAACCACACCCCACCTAACGCTATCATCCACTCCACTCCGCGACAGTACTAAACCTTTTGCCGACCATTGTTGAGTTGTTAAACCTGCCTTCTTGGATTATAAACATTAACACGTCTTGTTCTAACATCTTTGCCTTTTCTAGGTATGCAGCATGACCAACACCAGTCCCACTAACATCATGTTTATCCTCACGTACAGCAACCATACTGACTCTGTCAATGAACTGAACTAACCAGAATGACTGATTTGATAAGTGATTGCCTGTCCTCATTTTTGTGGTTTGATGAAATTACATTTTCAAATCCCTTTTAAGCGGTTCATCATTCTTTTCATTGCCTTTCCTCATTCAGCAGCCTTCCCGCTGTCAGCCTATCAGCTTGTGGGAACACTGAGCATGTGACCACCTCCTCTGGCTCCCAGCAGCCCTTTGGCCTGCCCTTTGACCCCCACCCAGGACGGCCCACCCCCACCTCCATCTCCACCACATCTTCACTGGGACTCCTGGAGCTTCTGCGGGAACAGGGCATCTCCGCTTCCACCTGCCACCACCACCAGCAGCAGCAGCAGCAGCAGCCACTACACCCTTCCACCTTCCATCACACAAACCTGACCCACCCTATGGTGACGGAAAAAGGCATATGGTCGATGCCCTCAAGGGACGAGGAAGACCAAATGAGGACAACAAGCGTTTTCAGCTTCAATCTGGTGGAGAAGCTACAGCGCCTGGGCCTCCACCAAGTGGTGGCCTGGGGGACAGTGGGCACCAGTGGGGGGGAGAGTGAGGTGGTCAGCCCCCACCCACCCCCATGACATAGACCCCCTCCCTCCCCAGTTTCCATGACTCACCTTTAGTGACTTTGCGTCAAACCGTTAAGCTAGCTAAGCTAGCTGCCATGTGTAATCGCCATTTTGAGCATTTTCAGTGAGAGGGTCCAAGCCCTCAGTGGCATCATCATGGAAAACGGAAGAGATCATACATAGAGCCATACTTTTCAGTTTGTGTGTGGTGTTAAGTTGTGTACAGTTCGGTTCTTTTCTACGGAGTTGTTGTACAGTAGATGGATTGCCGTGTGTGTGTGTGTGTGTGTGTGTGTGTGTGTGTGTGTGTGTGTGTGTGTGTGTGTGTGTGTGTGTGTGTGTGTGTGTGTGTGCGCGTGCGCATGTGACCCCTCCATCTCAGGACTGTCACCTCACCATGAGTACCAGAAAGTCACGTTATTATCAACTTTTTATAAGAGCAACAGAAACATTGTGGGGGAAAATAACAATGTTTTCACACTGTATAAAAGGGAAAACTGCTCCTCGACAATTTTGGTTTGTAAAAAAAATGAAAAACTCAACTGTAATCACAGTATCATTGCTTTGTGTGTAACAAAGTTGTAATTTGAAGCAAAATCCATTAGACTACTGTAGTTGTGCTAAATGATTGTCATTTTACATACCAAAACAACTGCTGATGCTGTCACACTGAAAACATGCTTTGAAATGCACTGAAATTCACCCTGTTTTCTGCTTATGAGCTGCTATACAGTGAATGAAGTACGTTGTACATACTGTAAATCTGTGTCCATTTACATTTTGAATTTAGCCAAGGCTCTTATTATAATGAGTGAGCCAGTAGCGAGTCTGTGTTTTTGCTTAAGGACACTTTTTATGTACACATAACACTGTATTGCACATAAGGTCCCACCAAGCACTTAGACATACACCTTGCCCAAAGTGGCAGAGATCACACAACACTGAATACAGCACTACTGCCCTGCAAAGCCAAAGAACAGAAACCATGTGAATAGTTAACCTGAGTAGAATGACTTCAACGTCAATCCTCTTATCCCACTAATAGTACACAGTAAAATCCAGTGTTATTTGAACTCTTGAGTGTATACATTTTACCAAATGGACCTGGAAGAGTCCATACGCTTTGAGTTACAAATTGATTAATTAACACTGAGGATTTTACAGTTTTGGCTCGAAAGTGGGCGCTATAGATACCATTTAGCAGATTTTCTTTCTCAGACATTTAAACCCTTGTCATGGTGTTTGACATTTAAAACAAACAAGCAAACAAAGTATGCTTCTGATGTTTGCCTTTGTAGGGCTGCATGATTTGACTGAGTAACCTTGAGGACACTGCACCTTGGAAGCCGTTGCACTACACATACACCCAGTACAGTACTGTACACCTGTACTGTATTTTTCAGTCCTCTCAAACACGAACCTCACCAGAACAATTCAGGAAGTCATCTGGTACTTGCTTTATCAACAACATATTCGCTATAGCAAACAATATACACACTTATCCTCTCTGAAATGAAATCACAATTGGGACGGGCATTCAAGGTTGGTTCCCACAGTTTATGAGTGGGAGCGTCATGTAAATATGAGCAAATTATTATTAAGTAATGAGAGGTCCTAATTATTTAAAACTGCATGCTTTGACACTAGGTGCTTTCTGGACAATCAACAGTAGGGCAAAAAAGGCATAGGATACTACGGAATAAAAAGGGAATAAAGGTCTTGAATGCAGATTATTATGATGTGTATTGAGATGATAATCAACCAAACTGCTGTTTCTCAGATGACAAAATGGACTCCTGTGTGCTGAATTGTATTATATTAGATTCACAGTTGTATATTTGTGTGTGAATGTGGATATAAATTGTACCACCTGTGGATTAAAACTGTACATGCATCTCCACCCAGTACACATTTGTATGTTTGGATCACTTAGTGAACTATTGTGTGCGTGCGTGCGTGTGTGGAGCACACACCATGGTCTATAAACAGAACGAAACTAGACTTAAGTGTTAAAATGTGAAATATTTATTTGGAAGCAAAACACGTTTGACGGCAGACAAAATGCATTCCGTCTGAGATGTTGATCTCTTATCAGCTGTCACTCAGTGCTTCGGCGTCCCCAGTCCACCCAGCCCTTGTAGTCCTGATCAGCCATGCAGTCAGAGTTCATTATCACTGCGAACACAACATGCCTACATAAACCAAACAGAAGAATTCAAAACACATTGAAAAAGGTCTCAAACGTCATTTTTATAACGATGCACTCTGACTTCATGTGGAGTTGCATGTGGACTTGACCGTCGGTCAACACACCATGCAATAAATTAATATAAATACAAATAAAACTCACAAAGATGCCTACAAAACATTCTCACATTTTCACACCCGCGTTCACAAAGGATGACTGCATACCTGAAATGCCGTTCATAATTTGTTTGGTCATGACCTCACGCTCGTCCTCCGATAGCTGTGCCAGCCGGTGAGAGACAGGTGATCGGACCGGGCGCGTCTGGACGTCCACGGCCCCCTCCCGTCTGAACGGCTGCTGTCCGGACAGGTGTTGTGCTGGCACGAACCTGTTTTCTTGAACGCCTCCATTTAAAGAGGTTAATGCTGGAAGTGCCTCTCCGGATAGAAGCAGTGCAGCCACAAGTGCAAGAAGAAGAATTACTTTCATTGCCATATCTGTATAAGAGGGAAAGTAAGATTGGGGAAAGTATAAGATATAGTAATTCATACTGTATCAATATGCCTTTAGTGTTAAAATTGTTGGCGGCTAATTATAATATAATATAACCAAGCAAATAACTGAATTTGCACAACCTAAGCATGAATGTTCCACACATTTTTTCTTGACAAAAATGACAGACTTACTGTAGTGCCCTTTTGAAGGAAGTGTTCAATCTCTACGAGGTCGAGTCAGAGAAGTGAAATGATTCTGGTGCATGTTGAGAGCATTGTCTCTTTTATACTCCCAACATTGGTGTGAGTAATGCTTCCTAAAAGCAACAACTGATAACAATTTTCACTACACAGGCCTTGATTGATTGGGAAATGTTTAGATGGAGAGGATGTGCGTAAAAGGAATGACGCAATACTCAATCTTTCCTCTGGATCCATCAATATTCTCCTCACTCACCTGTAAATGTGTCACTTCTTCTGCACTAGCTGCATGATAATAAAAAAGAGTCGATGCGTTTACTGTAGAAATTCAATAATATTTTAGTGCTGTTTGTTTAGACGTATCAATGAGTCCGTTCAAAATGGACGAAGGAGCAGTCAGAAAAATTACATTAGGTTTTCCTTGTCAGTTTTCCTAACCCTTCTCAGTTTTAAGGCTAAGGCAGATGCTTCTCAATGGCTCAGTGTGTCAGTAAGATTATAGGTCTGTAGTGACCATTCTTCACTCATTTATTCTGGAAAGTAGTACTATTATATTATACCAATGTCAATAGCGTTAGAGAGGAAACGGCACCATAAACTATATTGTTGCTTGTATGTATTATGTCACTGTATTGATAGCCTATACAGATTTTCAGATTTGACTATGGTGGCACACAGTTAAAATACCAGGCAGCATGCAAATCACTCACACCCTTCTCTGGAAATAATCCTCAACACAACACATTATATGCACTTGTTTTTGATTTACTGCATATAATCTGGATTTTTTCACCATTGTGTCACTACCGAAACGAAAGTTTGTCACTACCGAAACGAAAGTTTGTCACTACCGAAACAAAAGTTAAATCCGAAAAAATCATTAAGTGTGGAGGCCAAAATCGTCCCCCCAAAAACCTGTTAGGAGTACGTTTCAGGCAATTTAGAGTTGATTGGTAGTACTTTGTAGTGACTTTTTTTTTTGGTCCCTAACATTCATCGAGCTCTGGACTGTGGAGGCCAAAATCGTCCCCCCAAAAACCTGTTAGGAGTACGTTTCAGGCAATTTAGAGTTGATTGGTAGTACTTTGTAGTGATTCTTTTTTGGTCCCTAACATTCATCGAGCTCTGGACTTAGTAAATCTATTTTTTCAACATTGTGTCACTACCGAAACGAAAGTTTTTCACTACCGAAACGAAAGTTAAATCTGAAAAAATCACGAAGTGTGAACATTCATCGAGCTCTGGACTTAGTACATTTATTTTTTCACCATTGTGTCACTACCGAAACGAAAGTTTGTCACTACCGAAACGAAAGTTAAATCCGAAAAATCACTAAGTGTGGAGGCCAAAATCGTCCCCCCAAAAACCTGTTAGGTTTCAGGCAATTTAGAGTTGATTGGTACAGTAGTACTTTGTAGTGACTTTTTTTTTTGGTCCCTAACATTCATCGAGCTCTGGACTGTGGAGGCCAAAATCGTCCCCCCAAAAACCTGTTAGGAGTACGTTTCAGGCAATTTAGAGTTGATTGGTAGTACTTTGTAGTGATTCTTTTTTGGTCCCTAACATTCATCGAGCTCTGGACTTAGTAAATCTATTTTTTCAACATTGTGTCACTACCGAAACGAAAGTTTTTCACTACCGAAACGAAAGTTAAATCTGAAAAAATCACTAAGTGTGAACATTCATCGAGCTCTGGACTTAGTAAATTTATTTTTTCACCATTGTGTCACTACCGAAACGAAAGTTTGTCACTACCGAAACGAAAGTTAAATCCGAAAAATCACTAAGTGTGGAGGCCAAAATCGTCCCCCCAAAAACCTGTTAGGAGTACGTTTCAGGCAATTTAGAGTTGATTGGTACAGTAGTACTTTGTAGTGACTTTTTTTTTTGGTCCCTAACATTCATCGAGCTCTGGACTTAGTACATTTATTTTTTCACCATTGTGTCACTACCAAAACGAAAGTTTGTCACTACCGAAACGAAAGTTAAATCTGAAAAAATCACTAAGTGTGAACATTCATCGAGCTCTGGACTTAGTAAATTTATTTTTTCACCATTGTGTCACTACCGAAACGAAAGTTTGTCACTACCGAAACGAAAGTTAAATCCGAAAAAATCACTAAGTGTGGAGGCCAAAATCGTCCCCGCAAAAACCTGTTAGGAGTACATTTCAGGCAATTTAGAGTTGATTGGTAGTACTTTGTAGTGACTTTTTTTTTGGTCCCTAACATTCATCGAGCTCTGGACTTAGTAGATTTATTTTTTCAACATTGTGTCACTACCGAAACGAAAGTTTTTCACTACCGAAACGAAAGTTAAATCTGAAAAAATCACTAAGTGTGAACATTCATCGAGCTCTGGACTTAGTAAATTTATTTTTTCACCATTGTGTCACTACCGAAACGAAAGTTTGTCACTACCGAAACGAAAGTTAAATCCGAAAAAATCACTAAGTGTGGAAGCCAAAATCGTACCCCCAAAAACATTGGTAGACTTTGTAGTGATTTGTTTTTTGGTCCCTAACATTCATCGAGCTCTGGACTTAGTAAATGTATTTTTTCACCATTGTGTCACTACCGAAACGAAAGTTTGTCACTACCGAAACGAAAGTTAAATCCGAAAAAAAAAAAAACGTTTCGGTAGTGACACCATTGTGTCACTACCGAAACGAAGTTAAATCCGAAAAAATCACTAAGTGTGGAGGCCAAAAAAAAAATTTGTTCCCCCAAAAACCTGTTAGGAGTACGTTTCAGGCAATTTACAGTTGATTGGTAGTGACTTTTTTTTGGGTCCCTAACATTCATCTAGCTCTGGACTTAGTAATTTTTTTTCCGTTTCGGTAGTGACACAATGGTGTCACTACCGAAACGGGAAAAAAAATGTTCCCCCAAAAACCTGTTAGGAGTACATTTCAGGCAATTTAAAGTAGATTAGTAGTGACTTTTTTTTTGGTCACTAACATTCATCGAGCTCTGGACTTAGTAATTTTTGGTAGCACTTTACAATAATGACCCGTTATAAAGCATTTATAAACGTTTATAAGTAGTTTGTAGACTATTAACAAATCATTAACAACCTGTTTGTTGACATTCGTAAATGATTACTAAAACCTTTATAACTAAAGTTACAAATCATTTATAAAGTATTAGTAAGTAGTGAACTATTCATGAATAAGCCATTTATATACATCTGTAAAAGATTATTAAATCATTTGTAACGACCCATTCTAAAGCATCTATAAACGTTTATAAGCAGTTTGTAGACTATTAACAAATCATTAACAACCTGTTTATTGACATTCGTAAATTATTACTAAAACCTTTATAACTACGGTTACAAATCATCTATAAAGGTATTTTATGACTATTCACGAATAAGACATGTATAATACATCTGTAAATGATTATTAAATCATTTGTAACTGATGTTACATAATATATACAAGCTATTGGTAGCTTGTTCATGTTTAACATATGCTTTGTTAAACATTCCTAAAGTATCTATAAATCCTTAATACATGTTATTATGTGCCCTATAGTAAAGTGAAGACAGTTCATCATTTACAACTGTCTGTTAATGTGTTTGTTCATGTTTAACATGCTTTGTAAAACATTCCTAAAATATCTAAGACTATGCATTATTATACTCTACCATGAAGGCTGTACTTGTCAGCCATCTGTTAGCTCAATGGGTTGAGACGCAGTATTCATGATCCAGAGGCCATGAGTTCAAATCCCATTGATGTCTTTCCTATGATTCTTTCCTTTGCAGACTGGCTTCCAGAAGATCAACTGAAAACTACCAGGAAGGCTTTACTTGTCAGCCATCTGTTAGCTCAATGGGTTGAGACGCAGTATTCATGATCCAGAGGCCATGAGTTCAAATCCCATTGATGTCTTTCCTTTGAAGACTGGCTTCCCAGAAGATCAACTGAAAACTACCAGGAAGGCTGTACTTGTCAGCCATCTGTTAGCTCAATGGGTTGAGACACAGTATACATGATCCAGAGGCCATGAGTTCAAATCCCACTGGTGTCTTTACTGTGATGCTTTCCTTTGCAGACTAACTTCTAGAAAAACAAGTTAAAACCACCAGGAAACCTGTAACTCTCAGCCAACAGCTTAGCTCAACTGGTAGAGCGTCTGTCCAATAACATGAATTGACTTGACTTGAGTGGGTTCGATTCCTACTCGAGTCAAGTGTCCCCGGTAACTTGGGGCAACGGATAAATTGACTGATATCCTTAGTGATGCTTCCCTTTGCAGACTAACTTCTAGAAAAACAAGTTAAAACCACCAGGAAACCTGTAACGCTCAGCCTACAGCATAGCTCAACTGGTAGAGCGTCTGTCCAATAACTTGACTTGACTTGACATTAGTGGGTTCGATTCCCACTCGAGTCAAGTGTCCCCGGTATCTTGGGGCAACGGATAAATTGACTGATATCCTTAGTGATGCTTCCCTTTGCAGACTAACTTCTAGAAAACAAGTTAAAACCACCAGGAAACCTTTAACTCTCAGCCAACAGCATAGCTCGACTGGTAGAGCGTCTGTCCAATGACTTGACTTGACTTGACTTGAGTGGGTTCGATTCCCACTCGAGTCAAGTGTCCCCGGTAACTTGGGGCAACGGATAAATTGACTGATATCCTTAGTGATGCTTCCCTTTGCAGACTAACTTCTAGAAAAACAAGTTAAAACCACCAGGAAACCTGTAACTCTCAGCCTACAGCATAGCTCAACTGGTAGAGCGTCTGTCCAATAACATGACTTGACTTGACATTAGTGGGTTCGATTCCCACTCGAGTCAAGTGTCCCCGGTATCTTGGGGCAACGGATAAATTGACTGATATCCTCAGTGATGCTTCCCTTTGCAGACTAACTTCTAGAAAACAAGTTAAAACCACCAGGAAACCTGTAACTCTCAGCCAACAGCATAGCTCGACTGGTAGAGCGTCTGTCCAATAACATGACTTGAGTGGGTTCGATTCCCACTCGAGTCAAGTGTCCCAGGTAACTTGGGGCAACGGATAAATTGACTGATATCCGTAGAATAACTTGTAGGAGTGTGCTGGTTCAAATCCAGTACAACCCAGGACCGAGCGGTCCTGGGTTCGATTCCCACTAACGTCAAGTCCCCGGTAAATTGGGGCAGCGGATAAATTGACTGATATCCGTAGAATAACTTGTAGGAGTGTCCTGGTTCAAATCCAGTCACCACCTTAGTAACTGAAACCGAATCTGGCCAATTCGGTCTCAGTTACTGAGATAGATAGAGGGTGTGTAGAGTAGATGGAGTAGAGTAGTGAGTAGAGTAGGGGTAGAGTAAAGAGGGAATATAGTCGGGGAGTAGGAGTAGGTCCCAGAGTAGGGGGAGGAGTAGGAATAGGGGGAGGAGTAGGGCCTAGAGTAGGGGGAGGAGTAGGAACATATTACTCATTACTAACCTACTCCTCCCCCTACTCTGGGCCCTACTCCTACCCCTACTCTGGGCTCTACTCCTCCCCCTACTCTGGGCCCGACTCCTCCCCCTACTCTGGGCCCTACTCCTCCCCCTATCCCTACTTCTCCCCCTACTCTGGGCCTTATTCCTACCCCTACTCCTCCCCCTACTCAGGGCCCTACTCCTACTCTGAGCCCTACTCCCCCCCCTATTCCTACTCCTCCCCCTACTCTGGGCCCTTCTGGGACCTACTCCTACTCCTCCCCCTACTCCCCGACTATATTCCCTCTTTACTCTACTCACTACTCTACTCCGCCTACTCTACACACCCTCTATCTATCTCAGTAACTGAGACCGAATTGGCCAGATTCGGTTTCAGTTACTAAGGTGGTGACTGGATTTGAACCAGGACACTCCTACAAGTTATTCTACGGATATCAGTCAATTTATCCGCTGCTCCAATTTACCGAGGACTTGACGTTAGTGGGAATCGAACCCAGGACCGCTCGGTCCTGGGTTGAACTGGATTTGAACCAACACACTCCTACAAGTTATTCTACGGATATCAGTCAATTTATCCGTTGCCCCAAGTTACCGGGGACACTTGCCTCGAGTGGGAATCGAACCCACTCAAGTCAAGTCAAGTCATGTTATTGGACAGACGCTCTACCAGTTGAGCTATGCTGTTGGCTGAGAGTTACAGGTTTCCTGGTGGTTTTAACTTGTTTTTCTAGAAGTTATTCTGCAAAGGGAAGCATCACGAAGAATATCAGTCAATTTATCCATTGCCCCAAGTTACCGGGGACACA
The DNA here is from genome assembly GCF_963454915.1 of Gymnoscopelus microlampas. Taxonomy (NCBI): domain Eukaryota; kingdom Metazoa; phylum Chordata; class Actinopteri; order Myctophiformes; family Myctophidae; genus Gymnoscopelus; species Gymnoscopelus microlampas. Next base: position 35,887,290 of record NC_139939.1, read on the forward strand.
TGACTCGGAGTGGGAATCGAACCCACTCAAGGAAAGAATCATAGGAAAAACATCAATGGGATTTGAACTCATGGCCTCTGGATCATGAATACTGCGTCTCAACCCATTGAGCTAACAGATGGCTGACAAGTACAGCCTTCCTGGTAGTTTTCAGTTGATCTTCTGGAAGCCAGTCTGCAAAGGAAAGAATCATAGGAAAGACATCAATGGGATTTGAACTCATGACCTCTGGATCATGTATACTGCGTCTCAACCCATTGAGCTAACAGTTGGACGACAAATATAGCCTTCCTGGTAGTTTTCAGTTGATCTTCTGGAAGCCAGTCTGCAAAGGAAAGACATCAATGGGATTTGAACTCATGGCCTCTGGATCATGAATACTGCGTCTCAACCCATTGAGCTAACAGATGGCTGACAAGTACAGCCTTCCTGGTAGTTTTCACTTGATCTTCTGGAAGCCAGTCTGCAAAGGAAAGAATCATAGGAAAGACATCAATGGGATTTGAACTCATGGCCTCTGGATCATGTATACTGCGTCTCAACCCATTGAGCTAACAGTTGGATGACAAATATAGCCTTCCTGGTAGTTTTCAGTTGATCTTCTGGAAGCCAGTTTGCAAAGGAAAGAATCATAGGAATGACATCAGTGGGATTTGAACTCATGGCCTCTGGATCATGAATACTGCGTCTCAAGCCATTGAGCTAACAGATGGCTGACAAGTACAGCCTTCCTGGTAGAGTATAATAATGCATAGTCTTAGATATTTTAGGAATGTTTTACAAAGCATGTTAAACATGAACAAACACATTAACAGACAGTTGTAAATGATGAACTGTCTTCACTTTACTATAGGGCACATAATAACATGTATTAAGGATTTATAGATACTTTAGGAATGTTTAACAAAGCATATGTTAAACATGAACAAGCTACCAATAGCTTGTATATATTATGTAACATCAGTTACAAATGATTTAATAATCATTTACAGATGTATTATACATGTCTTATTCATGAATAGTCATAAAATACCTTTATAGATGATTTGTAACCGTAGTTATAAAGGTTTTAGTAATCATTTACGAATGTCAATAAACAGGTTGTTAATGATTTGTTAATAGTCTACAAACTGCTTATAAACGTTTATAGATGCTTTAGAATGGGTCGTTACAAATGATTTAATAATCTTTTACAGATGTATAAGTTGATTGGTAGTGACTTTTTTGTGACTTTTTTTTTGGTCCCTAACATTCATCGAGCTCTGGACTTAGAATTTTTTTTTCTGTTTCGGTAGTGACACTACCGAAACGAAAAAAAAAAATGTTCCCCCAAAAACCTGTTAGGAGTACGTTTCAGGCAATTTAAAGTTGATTGGTAGTGACTTTTTTGTGACTTTTTTTTTGGTCCCTAACATTCATCGAGCTCTGGTCCGTTTCGGTAGTGACACTACCGAAACGAAAAAAAAATGGTTCCCCCAAAAACCTGTTAGGAGTACGTTTCAGGCAATTTAAAGTTGATTGGTAGTGACTTTTTTGTGACTTTTTTTTTGGTCCCTAACATTCATCGAGCTCTGGACTTAGAATTTTTTTTTCCGTTTCGGTAGTGACACTACCGAAACGAAAAAAAAAATGTTCCCCCAAAAACCTGTTAGGAGTACGTTTCAGGCAATTTAAAGTTGATTGGTAGTGACTTTTTTGTGACTTTTTTTTTTGGTCCCTAACATTCATCGAGCTCTGGACTTAAAATTCTTTTTTCCGTTTCGGTAGTGACACTACCGAAACGAAAAAAAAATATGTTCCCCCAAAAACCTGTTAGGAGTACGTTTCAGGCAATTTAAAGTTGATTGGTAGTGACTTTTTTTTTGGTCCCTAACATTCATCGAGCTCTGGACTTAGAATGTTTTTTTCCGTTTCGGTAGTGACACTACCGAAACGAAAAAAAAATTGTTCCCCCAAAAACCTGTTAGGAGTACGTTTCATTCAATTTAAAGTTGATTGGTAGTGACTTTTTTTTTGGTCCCTAACATTCATCGAGCTCTGGACTTAGTAATTTTTAAATCGGAAAAAATCACTAAGTGTGGAGGCCCAAAAAAAAATGGTTCCCCCAAAAATCTGTTAGGAGTATGTTTCAGGCAATTTAAAGTTGATTGGTAGTGACATTTTTTTTGGTCCCTAACATTCATCGAGCTCTGGACTTAGTAAATTTATTTTTTCACCATTGTATCACTACCGAAACGAAAGTTTGTCACTACCGAAACGAAAGTTAAATCCGAAAAAATCACTAAGTGTGGAGGCCAAAATCGTCCCCCCAAAAACCTGTTAGGAGTACGTTTCAGGCAATTTAGAGTTGATTGGTAGTACTTTGTAGTGACTTTTTTGGTCCCTAACATTCATCGAGCTCTGGACTTAGTAAATTTATTTTTTCACCATTGTGTCACTACCGAAACGAAAGTTTGTCACTACCGACACACACACACACACACACACACACACACACACACACACACACACACACACACACACACACACACACACACACACACACACACACTGCACTGGAGACACCCTACGTGTCACATGCACAGGTTTTGCTTTTAGTATTTCTATTATCTGGATAATCATTTTTATTGCTTCTTCAAATTTCCATCTCTCTTTGACGTCTCGATTGCCTGCATCACGCCAGTAGCCTAGCTACAAGTCTCACATGTGAACACACGATAGCGATGGACAGTAACAAAGTGCATTTACTTGAGTAGTACTGTACTTAAGTACAAATATTGTAATTTTAACTGGATCTACAAGCTCACAACGTGTCACAATACAACATGTTGTGAGCTTGTAAATCAGCTGTTTTCAATATTATTTACTTTTTTTAAGCCAGAAAATAAGTGCGTGTGTGTCTGTGTCTGTCTGTCTGTCTGTCTGTCTGTCTGTCACACAGACACACACACACACACACACACACACACACACACACACACACACACACACACACACACACACACACACACACACACACACACACACACACACACACACACACACACACACACACACACACACACATACACTTCCTTAGAAATACTTTCTTAGAAATACTTTCTTAGGTCTTCCTAAGAAATACTTTCTTATAAGACCATATAATTGGAGGAATGTTATCTTGGATCATTATCACTACTGCTTTCTCACGCACAACCACACCATAACACAGTGCTACGAGCATTCACATTTCCAAACAATAACTCAGTTACACACACACACACACACACACACACACACACACACACACACACACACACACACACACACACACACACACACACACACACCCTCACGGACAGACATGCTCGAAGAAGAGAAAAAAAACATTAGCGTGCACATGAATCCTTTTGTTGCTGTCTGTTCCTGAGAAAACATTTCTTAAGCTTCTCCAAAGAAAACACACACAAGTGACTGAAAGGACAGGAACACAATACCAGCGTAAAACTATGAGAACGCAACAGTGAGACGTTACAATCAGTAGCCTCTTAATGTCACACACATCCCATAGAAATCCTACAAGTAGCTTAAAAAGTTTCAGAGGCTGCTGGATGAGATCAATACATATTTTGTTTTACATGTTGTATGTTTGGCTGAATTTGGCTGTTAAGTAACTATGGGAGTTAACCATCACTTTGAAAATAGCTTAAGCAAGTTTAAATACAGTAGCACGGCTTTAGAACATCTCTCCTGTACTGTGTGTATGTGTCAGCTGTGTGGCACACTAAATGACAGACACACAGTGGAACGGATTACAGGTAAAAAGGCTGCATACTTTGTATAATCTGTGTCGGACATCTGTCATGATGTCTCCAGATATCTTTCTGATGTATCCAGTTTCTGTGTGTGTGTGTGTGTGTGTGTGTGTGTGTGTGTGTGTGTGTGTGTGTGTGTGTGTGTGTGTGTGTGTGTGTGTGTGTGTGTGTGTGTGTGTGTGTGTGTGTGTGTGTGTGTGTGTGTGTGGATGTGCAGTATCATGAAAAGACCATGAAAGGAAGAGACAGGAAGAAGTCATAATTATGTGAGATTTGATTTGATTGATACATGTGCGCACACACACACACACACACACACACACACACACACACACACACACACACACACACACACACACACACACACACACACACACACACACACACACACACACACATTTTTTATCCCTCGATTTTGTAACCCTTTTTTCACCCGGTGCAAATTTGCTAAGTGATCCTGGGCACTACACTCCCCCCACCAGCCTAGGGAGGCCAGGGCCGAGCTCATGCCTCCTTCAATGCATGAGAGCCAACTGACCTTCTTGACCTTCTTCACACACATCCCATAGATATCCTAGCTTAATGTCACACACACATCCCATAGAAATCCTAGCTTAAAAAGTTTCAGAGGCTGTTGGATGAGATCAATACATCTTTTGTTTTACATGTTGTATGTTTGGCTGAATTTGGCTGCTAAGT
>NC_139939.1:35894282-35961782 GCF_963454915.1 Gymnoscopelus microlampas
ATCACTTTGAAAATAGCTTAAGCAAGTTTAAATACAGTAGCACGGCTTTAGAACATCTCTCCTGTACTGTGTGTATGTGTCAGCTGTGTGGCACACTAAATGACAGACACACAGTGGAACGGATTACAGGTAAAAAGGCTGCATACTTTATATAATCTGTGTCGGACATCTGTCATGATGTCTCCAGATATCTTTCTGATGTATCCAGTTTCTCTCTGTGTGTGTGTGTGTGTGTGTGTGTGTGTGTGTGTGTGTGTGTGTGTGTGTGTGTGTGTGTGTGTGTGTGTGTGTGTGTGTGTGTGTGTGTGTGTGTGTGTAGTATCTGTGTTTGTGTGACATTATTTGTTCAAAAGTAGCACAATTTGGTATGTGCACTGTTTGCTTTTAAAGAGGCTATGTTGTTCATTTAATATGAAATATGAAAGTAAATAAATGGGAAGAAAGGAGAGGAGATGCAGGGGTGAGATATGTGAATGATACATATGAGCGACATTCATAATCATGACATTCCAACACTTGTTGACACTGTCCTTTACAGTGTTGTTATTGTTCTTTGCAAAATAAGAAAAAAAAGATGAGATATATATTTTTGGCAAAGAACAATCACAACACTGCAGTAGGCTACAGAGCTCATGTAAATGAGTGTCCGCACTATCCCTCTTTCTTTTGTACCACATACATCTGGTCTGGTATTTCATGTATGATGCTTGCCCCAAGTATAAATGCATTCAAGTCTATTTTGGATAACAGCCACTAACAGGTAAATGCTTAAATGTAAATAAATAAATAAAATCGAAAGAAAAGAAAAAATACACACTCAACAACACATGTAAGTAACCTAAGTAGCCTACTTTAGTACTAAAAAGCAACACTAAAGCAAAGAAAACAGTTCATAATTAAATTGCCCATGCAAAACATTGAAATCAACATGACATTTAGAAATGACTTTGTGCAAGTTGTTGATGTGTCCCACATGTGGGAGAAAAAAATAGCACACACAAGAATAGACATGTGAATGTCCCTGTGAAAGAATGATTGATTTGGAAAAGTAGCTATTATTAAGCAGGCTTAACTATGAATTATTATGCTTCAATTTTAATCCTATACTAAGTCGCCATACTAGATGTACAACCTGTCAGATAGCTTTGAAGTCTTTTGAGTCGCCGACGGTATAGCAGCGGAGTAAACCATTATCTTCATACCAAACATATATTTGGTCCCCATGAGTGGTGACGCCTTCCCTGTCTGGCTCTACCTGGCGCTCTATAAAACGTCCGTTGACACAGCAGGTCGGCAACCCAACCTGTCTGTCAGATCTCATCGTCTCCAAACCTCGAAGGTGTGTTCACACTCTCACAGCCATGTCTGTCTCCATCACTCGTAGCTACAGCACTCGCAGCTGGAGCAGCAGCAGCGCGCCCGGTGGAGGTGGCACCATGTCCCGCACGGCCACCAGCCGTGCGCCCGGCAGCATCTACGGGGGCGCGGTGGGGTACATCTCCATGTTCTCCCGGGCTCCATCATCATTCAGCGATGGCGCTCTGCTGTGTGGTTATGAGAAATTAAACATGCAGAATCTCAACGACCGCCTGGCCTCATACCTGGAGAAGGTAGGCTAATAACCATTAAGGAGTTTAAATGCTTTTTTGATTTAAGGCACACTGTGTGATAGTGACTCTATCCAGACATTTTGTTTTATTTAGCCCAATGTTTAGTGCGTAAAATTGTAGTCAGATAGGCTACCTACTGTAGCTCTGGTCCAGTCCATAGCGTTAGAAGGAGCTCTCTACTATGGACCAGAGCTATCAGATACCTATGCCTAGGCTATATGTTGGTCATTTCTAAACTTTTGAATCAGTTTAACAAAATGGCCATTGGACTGCCATTGAATTTGTTCCTATACATTATTTATAATCTTAATGGGTAAAATAAAGAAACAAAAATAACCTGTTGAAACGTAGCATACCCAACCCAGCCCAGCCACTGTCTGAGGTTAATCGCTTGCCTATCACTTTGAGATCTAGAGGGATCATCATGGCAATGAACCATGAATGTATTAAATGGGATTTAACTTGTCACTGTCTTTGAGAATGCAGGTGCGCAATTTGGAGGCAGCCAATGGGAGCCTGGAGCAGAAGATCAAAGAGCACTATGAGAAGAGAGCACCCCAAGGCACACACACACACACACACACAGGTAACATGCGGTCCTGCAAGGCGCACCATTTCAACACATGCGCCACTTATAGACACACACACACACATACACACAAGCCAGCATTGCACACGTGAGAGCCAGCACTGCACATGTGCGTGCGTGCACACACACACACACACACACACACACACACACACACGCACACGCACACGCACACGCACACGCACGCACCACACACACACACACACACACACACACACAAATGGTAAAAATACTTAAAAGTTGAAAAAAATAGTAAACTTACTTAAAAGTTGATAAAAAGAGTAAAAATACTTAAAAGTTGTAAAAATGTGTAAAAATACTTTACAGGAAATAAAGTGATTAAAAATACTTTAAAGTAAATACATTGAGTAACAATGCTTAACAGTACTTAAATTGAGTAAAAATACTCAGTAGTACTTCAAATAAGTAAAAATACTTAAAGGTTGTTAAAATGAGTAAATATTCTTAAACATAGTTAAAAGTAGTACAAATACTTAAAGGTTGTTAAAATGAGTAAATATTCTTAAACATAGTTAAAATGAATACAAATACTTAAACATAGTTAAAATGAGAAAAAATACTTAAAAGTTGATAAAAAAGAGTATAAATACTCTTTCAGTACCGACTCAATACCAGCACCCACACATCAAATAGAGTAGATGTGTGGGTCTGAATTCCAGCGCCCACACATCAAATAGATTTGTACCGCCTGAATGACAGCACACACTCATCAGAGTAGGCACCGCTTACTCACACTGGGTGTGATTTTTTTTGTCTCTGCCAGGCTGAAGGCTTGGCAGACTCGCAGAGATATGTTTTGCACCCTGTCCTTCTGTCTGTGTGTGTGTCCGTGTGTGTCCGTGTCCGTGTGTGTGTGTCCGTGTCCGTGTGTCCGTGTCCGTATGTCCGTATGTCTGCGTGTGTCCGTATGTCCGTGTGTCCGCACGTGTCCGCGCGTGTGTGTGTTTGTGACCAGCTAATGTCCAGCACCATTGTTCCCAGCAAACTGCATGTGCACGCACACTCCCTGGATGCCAGAGCAGAACCTCTGTCCCAATTTTTTCAGACCGGCCGGTTATAACGCCACCTGGAGGCTGATTTTTTAAAACACATTTTTGGATGCCCGTCTTAGCGGCTGGAATCAGTACAGAGGCCTGGAGTAGGGTTTAACCCGTAGGTGTATTTATTCACAAAACATGACAGACATTTAGGAGAAAACACCCAGATGTGGTAGCATTTGGCTTCTCACCCTCATCTCTGCTTTTGTGAAATGACAGCAGCCTTTTATAGCCAGCTGGAGCTAATGAATCTGGACTATACCATTTTACTGCACCAGTCATAGGGGTGTTTCTAAAACATATAATAAATACCTAACTAAACATACAATAAATACATGAATATAAATAGCCTTAAAACACAAGTATGACAAGTCTCATTAACTACACAGGTTATTCAATAATTCCTTCTTTACACTACAACATAATTTACCACTCACACCAGCACATCATAACCCCCCCCAGCTATCCTAATATGGTCCAGCCCAATCTTGCTGAAACACACAGGCAATTGTTAGGCATTCAATCAGACCTCAACAATAAAACTTACATTGCACCTCAACCATATTGTACCTAGTCTCTATTGCACTTATTACACACATTACACCTGCCCATCATGATTGTCACACTTTAGTCTCCCCAGGTGGAACTTGTTGGCTGAGTGGCCATCTCAGTCACACAGGAAACAAATCGAATGTATTCAACAATAAAATAATGACTGTGCAAAATACGCTGTGCAAATTACTAAAGTGCCAATAGACAGGTTTCCTGTTAGTAAACATGAGAGGATATGACCACGCAGAGGAGGGGGAAGCCTATAGAGGGCGCCATTACCCGCAGCAGCTCTGGTCAAATGTCCATTCATAAAAGAAATGATCTTCACCGGGTTTAATGAAAGTAGATTAAATTATGCAGTTTGTAATACCTTGTTTACTCAATAAAAATGATTTGTCGGAAGTTGGATCTGTTTGTATATAATAGCAGCATTATGCCTATTATGCCTATAATAGCAGAATTATGGCTATCTAACTCCCGAACATAACAACAGAGTGAACGGCGCAACAATTCGTTTCCCCCGAGCATGCGCAGATTGCGCATTCTGCTCTGTGATGACGTCGCGCGGATATCCGTCTATATGCTGTGCAATTAACTCAACTCCGGGTTAAAATACATGTGCAATATTTGTAACAGAGGTCCTCTCTGTTACAATCCTGGCTAAGATTGTCTTCCAAAGTTTGCAGGAGTGCTCCTTTTTGAATAAAATGTCTCATTCGCACTACTCACACCCTTTTAACATTGCCCTATTATAGCACCATCAGCAGGCCGATTCTTTGCAAAACTATTTTTTTGTATTACTTCTACAGATTTTGTCCAAACATCACGCAAACCGGTACACATTATCTCTATAGTCATGTGATCAAGATGGATCTGTCCGATTCTTTATATTCCATTAACATTTCTGCCCCACAATAACCTACCTGACCTGGTGGAGACCTGTGCTCTGAGGAGCACTTTTTCTAGTTCTTTTTTTTGTGTTCTTTTTTTTTTTAAGCCATCACATTAATAATGGTTAACCACATGCACCCTAGCATTCCTACAATGGGGCGGACATTCTGCAAAAATACATCTACAACTCACAATGCGGCGCAGCGCGTTGCGAGCTTGTAGCTCGGCTATTTTAGGCAAAGAGATGGCTGTAGAGGAGGAAGAAGGCAGGGACATACCTACTAGACACCCCTGGCCTGGGAGACTCCGGTCAACGAAGTATACGGGTTTAAGTGGTTAAGGAAAGCAAATAGAACTGCTCCTCCAACATACCAATACATTATACCTATACATGATGATTTTTGGGGAATGTGACAGGTTACATACAGTAGAATGACATGACAGTAATCCACTGATGGATGCTCATATATAACTACTGTGGCTTCAGACCCTACAGGCGTAACACCCAGAGACCAATTGGGCAACTACTATAGATAATTATATGAATTAAACTCATTCCTTGTACAGTATAATGCCTATGTGCCTCATGTCACTATAGTCGTCAGAGGCATGGCTACTTACCACTGGCTTACAGATGGGTTTCCTTGCCTAGTGATATTTGACTTGAGTTGAAATATATGAATAAAAATATGATACAGAAGGCAGATGGAGAGGTGGACAGAGGGACTGACAGAGTCAGATAGATCTCTAAAATGAGAAAACCTAAAAAATGTAGTGAATACAGTCTGAAATTTATTTTTTAAAAGCACATATGTCAACATATCATAGTTTGTTTTTACATTTTGAAAAGCTGTTCATGTATCATGTGGATTATTAGTATTTTTCTTCCCTTACCCAGATCCGGAGAAGGTTTTTGGAGCAGCACTCCATCATCCTGCAGGTGGACAGTGCCAAACTGGCTGCTCATGACTTCAAGAATAAGTAGGGTGATATTTTTTGCTCTATTACACGGTAATTATAATATAGGTTTTAATTGTTTTGTACACATTTTTCCTTATTAGATAAATCATACAGATATAGAGGAAGCAGTCAGGCGATACATTTATTATTTACTTATTTTCATGATCAAACAGATCAACATGAATAAACCGGTTTAAATGTTGAATTTGTTCCAATCTGGGAACCCATTAAGTAAAAAAAAAAAGGACACCCGGATAATAAAAAGGATAATATAAACACAAACAGCAGGAATTACGGACATGTTTTAAAGTTCACAGGTTATGAGGGGGTTTAGATATCATGCTGTATAAATACTGAGAGAAGCACTCACTCACAACACAACAGCATGATTTTACTAGTGCTCACTTTACCTACAACCGTCCCTTACATTTCTCTAATGTAGGTATGACACAGAGGTGAACATGCGTATGATAGTGGAGGCAGACATTACCACCCTGCGGAGTGCCCGGGACAGTATGACTCTGGCCCGCAGTCACCTGGAGACCCAGATCGAGGGTCTAAGAGAGGATCTGATCGATATCAAGAGAAACCATGAACAGGTGAATCTGTCTATCTGTCTGTCTGTCTGTCTGTCTGTCTGTCTGTCTGTCTGTCTACTACGTAGTACAGTACATACATAATCATTGCTTTTATATAATAATAACAATACAAATCATTATTATTATTATTATTATTACACTTATTATTATTATTATTATTATCTTTTATACATTGGATCTATCAAGTTGGACCACAGTATAAGACTTGCCACTAGGGGATGCAAGAAGCCTAAAGCCCCAGTTCAACTCCTGCTTTGTCAAACACTGTGGCGCCATCTCTTGGTTTGGGTGGTTCATTTCGCCAAGACATGTAGTGAATAATCATTCTAATCACTTAAATTCACCAATTACAGCAGTTTTCAGAGGAAAAACTCACATTATGAATGCAAAAAAAACAGACTGTAAAGTGTTGTGCATCACAATAAAGCATTTTTCCCCCCCTGACCGTATTTCAAGGAACCAAAGTGACCAAAATATGTGACCTCTAATAGAACTCTATCAAATGAACCCCTCTCTTGCCTTGTTGCAGGAGAGGCTTTCGCTGCGGACACAACATGGTGTTGTGAATGTGGAAGTGGACTGTGCTGGGTCCTCTGACCTGGCCCAGGTGATCTCTGAGATGAGACAGCAGTATGAGACCATAGTCCAGAAGAACCTTAGGGAACTCGAGCGATGGTTCCAGACTCAGGTGAGATGGGCATCAACAACAGAGCAATTATTCTCTTGTTATGGTATCTATGTATGTGGGACGGGCTTGCACTGTGTTTATGTGTGTGGAGGCACACATGCATGTTCGTGTGTGTGTGTGTGTGTGTGTGTGTGTGTGTGTGTGTGTGTGTGTGTGTGTGTGTGTGTGTGTGTGTGTGTGTGTGTGCGTGTCTTTGACTGCACATACTTGTGTCTACTACTGTATAAGGGGCTGTACAAGACTAAATTAATTATGGCGCTCTCACATGCATACATCTATCTATTTGTATATTGTAGACTGTAGACTATCTATTGCACTGTGCTATTATGTCCCCTTTCACACACGCTGCATCAAAGGTGTAAGCTTTTCCTCCGCTTACACTGTCTCATCCACCTGAAGAAAAGTATTCTACCTGCCCCTTTGTGGTATAGCAATGAAAGATCTATTCTATTCTATTCGCCTCATTTTCTACTCACCTATTTCTACACCTTCTACTATACTTTCTGCTACTCCACAACTACTTGTTATGGTATCCATGTATGTTGGACGGGTTTGCACTGTGTTCATGTGTGTGGAGGCACACATGCATGTTCCGGTGTGTGTGTGTGTGTGTGTGTGTGTGTGTGTGTGTGTGTGTGCGTTTTTCTCAGAAAGGCACGGTGAGCAGTGGTAATAATGTCTCTATGAAGGACATGCATTAGGTGACTGATCTGAACAATAACACAACAGAGTGGGTGTGGATGAAAGAAGGCAGCCTTGCTGTCCGAAACGTTGGATCGTTTTTTTCTTCTTTATCGTTCTCTAGTCCTAATAAAGTTGTGCATTGAGAGCTATGAAAGTGTGCGGCGACTTTTCTTTGATTTGAGTGTCTCTGCCGTTGGCCAGCAGGCACCTCTAACAGGACTCACTGGTGTGCGTTTGCTCCTTGAGAACTTTGATTGAAACAATTACTTGATCGAAAATTTAGACGCAAATGTATAAAAACATGCAAAACATCCTCTAACAGTGTGTTTGTATATATTTATATGAATGTGTGCGTGTGCGTGTGCATGTGCGTGTGTATGTGTATGTGTGTGTGTCTGTGAAAGGTGGAGGTGACACAGACCACCATCTCCACCTGCACCACAGATGTGAAGACATCTCAGACAGAGCTCTCTGACCGGAAGACAATCCACCAGAGTCTGTGGATAGAACTACAGGCCCTGCTGTCCAAGGTACATTACCCTGTGGGAACCACTGTGGATGCAACGTGGAATGCATAGCTCCTGCATCTATCTTGTATTTGTATATTGTAGACTGGTATCTATTGCACTGTACTATTATGTCCCCTTCCACACATGCTGCATCTACGGTGTATTATGCTTTTCCTCTGCTTACACTGTCTCATCCACCTGAAGAAAAAGAAGAACACAAAGGCAATCAGACTATACCCCCTGGTGGAAGTGTATATATACTGAACATTTTGAAAATGTATTCTACCTGCTCCTTTGTGGTATATAAATTAAAGATCTATTCTATTCTATTCTACTCTACACCTATTCTATTTTCTACTCACCTATTACTACACCTTCTACTACACTTTCTGCTACTCCACAACTATTTTCCCTACTTGCGCTACAAACCCTGTAGAAATCGTACTTGGAGCAGAGCCTGGACGATGTGGGTGGTCATTACAGCTCTCAGATCAGCCAGTTGCAGCTCTCCATCAACACTCTGGAGTCTGAGCTGCATCAGCTGACTGACAGCAGAAAGCAGCAGGACACAGACAAAAAGATCCTTGCAGACATCAACATGAGGCTGGAGCAGGAGATTGCAGAGTACCGCAGACTGCTGGATGGAGAACTGGTGCATACCAAGTGAGAACCGGGGAGGGGGAGGACACGGGTCGCTGGTTTGAAGTGATGTATTAATTTCTTTTGTTTAGTATTTTGCTGATTAGACAGCTGTTGCGTTGTGTTTTTCCACAGAGTTGTGGAGATAAAAGAGGAGGTGATTGAAGGTAAGCATGACAAGAAATGTGTTCATTTATAAGTTATAGAATGATGAATAGATGAATAGAATGTTCATGTAACTGTCCTGTATGCATCCATCCGTCCATCCACCTGTCCGTCCATCCATCCACCTGTCCGTCCATACATCCATACATCCATACATCCATACATCCATACATCCATATATCCATACATATATCCATACATCCATACATATTCTGACTCATGACCTGTGTCGTTTGGCTAACCCTCTCTCTACTCATCCAAACTGCGCTGTACTTTCCCGTAAGACAGCAATTCCTCAAAAAATAATCTAAACAAGGATGTACTGTATGTTTGTTTGTCTACAGCGGAAAAGCCCCATGTTGAGCGGAGAGTGGTCACCACCACCATTGTGGAGAACCTAGAGGATGGACAGGTTGTGTCCTCCACAGAGGACATCAAAGTGATGCAGATTGAGTGACCAATGACCATGTAATCCAGTGACGACAGGAGTCGGATGACTGCACCTTCTATCCAACCATCTGCAATGCAATTTGAATTTGGCAATCTATAAATCATCAAACTGTAAAATGCACTTTTGTAACTTAAAGGGATGCCTTGACATTTGTGTTATGTTAGTTCTGCTTCTCGTGCTAGCTTGCAACTAGCAAGGGAAGCAGGTTGAATAAATGATAACGACAAAAATCAATCTAGCAAACATTATGACAATTCTATGTCATTATATGGAGTTTTGTACCAAAAAATGTATTTGACTTAGATTAGACTATTATCAACATTACAAACTGAGTTTCCAAGAAATGTACTGTATAAACAGTTTAAGGAATACAAAACACATGTGCAACTTGTGGACGTTTGTGCAATAATATTATACAATTTTGTAATATAGGTACCTGTATCAGATACAGTTTTAGGTTATTATGTACCATACAATCAATACATTTTTGCAGTAAGGAGTATCTAGTAATAAAGAAACCCACCTTAACTGTCTGCCACATTGTTAGATAACTAAAATCCATTGTTATGTCATTGCTTTACTTACAGCAAGTACTGTATTGAGCGTGCCAACGCGTCGTCACCACGGGGGGCGTTGGCATTGGGCGTGGCATTGGGCAATGTTAAGTCAACCTGGTTTTTACCCCTCAAAGATGTCCGCCACTACCTAAAGACACTTGTTGACGCCCCTTTCAGGAATTTTGGCACGCTCTATTGTTACGGCCACTACACTTGGCTCGAACACCAGTGACCATAACATAATAATAGGACAAAAATCAGGTCTCAATTGCAATGAAATGTATTTTATATTCAGAAAAAACATGTGCAAAGGGTTCTTGTGAGAAACCATGTCAATAAATATACCAGGAGGGTAGAGGTATAAAACATTAACCAAAACAAAGACCTAAATAAATGTCCTAACCAAACAAAAGTAGTAATGGGCTGGCCAAACTAAAAAGTGGGGAGTCTGGTGAGCCAGGCACTATGTGCCCATCGCCTCACCAGACTCCCATAAACTACCAAAACATATACTAAAACTAAACTAACCAGTAACGAAAATCATAACAAACAATACTTACAACCAGCCCATTGGAACTGAAATAAAGAACTACAAATAAACAAATGCAAGAGATCAAATATACAGGTGTGCTCTGCTGGGGTGCTGGGGAGATAATGTGAGCTGGCAACAGCTCCTCTTATAGCCTACGCCCTAATCACACATGAAGCACAGCTGGGAAAAGGGAGGGGCAGCCAGAGCACTCCCAGGTGAGTGACAGGTGTCTAGCCAGACCAGGGCAGCAGAGCCAGCAAGGCAGGATAGACACTAAACACAGGACAAAAGTATTAGTGAACACACAAGCCAAGAAACACTATAGACTGAGGTGTGCACATGTGCTAGCACATAACATGTATATACTTTTATATGCATCAATTTTTTGCTGATGGGGTCTTTTCCTACTGAACAGGATATTCATCTTTTGCGATACGTCATGCTGGAAAATCATAATTAAATATTGATTCACAACACACTCTACTACTGTATCTGTGTGTGTGTGTGTGTGTGTGTGTGTGTGTGTGTGTGTGTGTGTGTGTGTGTGTGTGTGTGTGTGTGTGTGTGTGTGTGTGGGGGGGGGGTGACAAGATGGTGCTGACCATAGGTGATTCTTCTCCTTTTATTTTGTTTTATTTCTTTAAATACCTAATCACCATTTTGGTGTTCTGGGTGCATTTTCTGTCCAGATGTAACTTTACAGTATGTGTGTATGTGTGTATTACTATTAAGACCAGCAGGGGTCACCTGTGTCTTACCATCACTCTCCCAACAGTGGTGCCTGGCTCCACTTTGAGAACAAGATGATCTAATATTTCCTGAGTGAAAACAGATTGCTGTTGCATAAGTGACATTAGGAAACTTGGCTTACTGACCACCACTGAGTTGTTTAATCCAACACAGGACCACAAGCAAAGCACTGGCCTTTACCATAAAGTTCAGGCTCACTACCCACCACATACTGTACATTGCAGATAAACTCTAGATCATTCATATTATGCATACTCAATATACTTTATAAAAGACATATAGTGTTTCCTTTGGCTACAGTGTTTTTAGTGTTACATACGTTTATGGTATTTCGTTGAATGTTCTCCGGTGTGAAAATCTGTCTTTACATACTGACAAATGCATCACTGCAGGGTGGAGTGAGTGTTAATATATCAAGTGACATAGGCTACAGTACAAGCCAAGACATGGTGCTTTTTAAAAAAAGAAAAAAGATTGACTTCCCAAAAGCCACTCCTTTGGGGTTTTGCTGAATGAAATGGCTTATCGTTACAGGGAAAGTTAAAAGTAATCAGTCACACCCAAGTATGATTCTGCAGCTGTAGGCAGTTCTGCTGTGTTTATTTAACTCTCATGTCAAGTGTAGGCTAGTCAAGTGGATTTATTAGGCTCTCCTCCCTTTGTTGTTTTCTCTCCACAATGTACTGTAGTCATTTGCTGATTTCAACCATGTCTACTAACAGTCCCCCTTGCTGCCAACCTGTTGGATGGGGAGGGTGCTCGCCAGCCACTTCTTTTCACTTAACAGTCCATTGCGTAACGCACATGGAGGTCCACAATATCTCCCACAGATCCCCTCCCCACTGAACAGGTGCCCCAACCTATCAGTAAGAGTTGCTAGTTCTAATTGAAGCGCCAGGCCAAAACGGCATTGGCAGGAATTGAACACAGGCCTCTGTGTGTTTCAGCTCTATGGCTACACCACCCGGTCACCCCACCCCCCAGAGCTTTTGCACAATTTATAAAGATTTAATAGTGTTAAAGCTACACAGGAATTATCTTTGGCTTATATTTGAGTTTTCTATAATAAGCAAAAACAAAACAGGGTCTAACTAGAAAAAGTGCTCCTTGGAGCACAGGTCTCCTCCAGGTCAGGTACGTTATTTTGGCCTCCTGGTGGCGCTATAATAGGCCAATGTTAGGCCTTTCACTGCAATCGGACACTGCATGCATGATTAGGAGGGGCAGACCTGCTGGTGGCGCTATAACAGGCCAATCTGAAAAGGGTGGCATTTCTTCCTCGGCCTAGTGGGAATGTGCGTGTGAAATTTCACGGAAATCGCAAGCTGCGTTCATGATTTGAGGCATTGTGTTCAAAACTGAGCAATCCTGCAAACTTTGGGAGCCAATCTTAGCCAATCAGGATGGAATCTGGAAAATCGGACAGATCCGTGTTGATCACATGACTATAGAGATACTATGTACTGATTTGCGTGCTTTTTGGACAAAAGCTGTAGGAGTAATAACCAAAAATGTGTTTTGCAAAAGTCGGCCTCATGGTGGCGCTATGACAGGCTGATATGACAGGCTGATCTGAGGCATCCAGGGAGTGTATGTGCACAGTCTCACAGCGACCGGGCCAACGGTGGCGGAGATTAGCTGGTCACAGACAGAAGGACGGACGGACACATGGACGGACGGACGGACGGACGGACGGACGGACGGACGGACGGACGGACAGGGAGTAAAACATACTCTCTCGCCATGCCTTCGGCCTGGCGGAGACAATAATTCTTCCCTGTGGATCTCTGATGACATGTCGATGACGTCAGTGTGGAACTCCAGATTTGGGCAAGGCTGATCAGTGGATTTCTGATGTTTTCTGTTTTCCGATCGGCCCAGGTGTAGTTTGCAAGAGTAGTCTTGGACAGTCAGACAGACAGATGGACAGTTTTGGACACAGTAATGCTCTGCTCAGCTCACCATCTAGGAACCACATTGTACAAATAGAGAAAGAGTGCAACTGGGTGGGGCACATGCCATGCACATGATGTACTGTTCACACATTGATCCTCCACTGTTCCAGCTGTAGTGAATGAGTACAGGTACTGTACGTACAGTAGGAGCTCAATGTTTTGCTCAAGTACATTTTGATAATAGTGCAGGCTTAAACATAATGCAGGAACCCTATAGCAATGAACATCAAATTAACTTAGATTAACTCAAGTGTCCTAAAAAGGACCTAAGAGATGTGATCAGTGTAAAATAGCTTGTATGCCTCTGTGCCATATTCGCAGACTTTCATCCTTTGAGATCCTCACCTGAACCCAAGGCATTTAAAAATGATTGACAAATTACAAACCTCACGTCAAATTTACCCCGCAAGTGTCAAACTTCATGCCTAATTGTACAAAGCAGAAGTCATCACACTTAAAGAAGAATAGTGCGCCCAACAGACTCCCTCTGTAATAAGTATTACAGACTGGTGTAGGCCACACTGTCACACGTGTTTTCTATCTATAGCCTGAAATGTGGCATTTAATTTAAAGTACTATTTACAACTGGAATAACGATACAGTGTCACACTGTACTGTTGGTATCATTACATAATTCATGTCCTAATTATATAGAAAAAGATTATCTTTATTTGTCATATTTGGAAAAGTACAGTAGAGAGAGACAGAAAAGACAGGAGAGACAGGAAATAAAGGAGAGGAAAGGATGAGGACATGCCAACACAGGTCCCCAGGGTAGAATATGAACTGGGGATGTTGCGGATATGTCAACACAATGACCGATTTGTCATCAATTACCTCAGTGAATGGTAATTCCATTCTTATATTTGTTTTTGAAACCCAATAAAATATCAAAGTCTTAGCCGACTCGGACTCACCTCATCCTCGCCACTTTAAGATTGGAAAGCACCATAGGAAGCACCATAGAAGACAGGGAAGCACCATAGAAGACAGGGAAGCATCATAGAAGACAGGATAGTGCCATAGGAAGCACCATAGAAGACAGGGAAGCACTATAGGAAGCACCAAGAGGAAAATGTGTTGCCACTACTTGTGATAGACCAGCTCAGTGGCCTTGTGGTTAGAGTGGGTAAAATGTTATTATTATTTTTTATTACAATGCCTCCCTGCTTGGCACTCAGCGTCAAGGGCTGCATTGGGGGTAAGTCCCTCCAACATAGCATGTCCAGATGGTGTACTTGTACATCATGGGTGGGGGATGTGCTGATGCACCGCCTCACACACGCTACAGAAACAGGAAATAGGCTCCTGCCCTATGGGCCACATGGCTGGGGAACCGTTGTTTCCCAAGGCTACTTACTTACTGTAACTGTACATATACTTGTGATGGTTTTGCTCAGAGGTTGGGGAGGAGAAGAAGACACATGATTTTGGAGGCAATATGTATAATAATATAGATATGTTTGTTCTTATTGGAGTCAGTTAACATCTATAAATGTCAGGAATCTCTGCGTGAACAGTATGTATGTCTGTCCATATCTTAAGAACTGTTTATCCAATCAACTTCAAACTTGGTGGGTATACTGCTGAGGAACCAAGGCTGTGAAGTAAGTCGATCAGATGAGCAGTTTTACAGAACCTGTGCGATCTGAATGGCATCACGTTGCCATATATGGGCATTGCAATAGTGATGAAGTGAAGTGAAGCAGTGATGAAAGAGCAGTAGAGTAATATGGGTTGAATTATACTTTTGTACAGCAGCAGTAAAAGATGGGGGAGCAACAGAAATTGCTGTCAAAAAGTCTTTGCTGGCAGCGTTTATGCATGTTACTTGTCATTCATTGAAATGTTTTTTAAAAATGAACAAATAATTGAATACTGTCCAGTTAACTTCACTACTGTAAAACAAAAGTAAGACGAAAATCCCAAGTGACTCCCAAGGGAAAAAGTTCAAAAGCATTCCGGCGAAAAGACATACTGTACTGTTTGTTGTAAGTAGTAAGTAAACTTCATTTATAAAGCACCTTTCAAAACATAGTTACAAGGTGCTATACAAAACAACAATTATAAAGCCATAAAGTTAACAGAGCAACAGAGCAATAAAACATGTAGGTGTCAACCATGATCTAATAAAGGCTTTTGCATTTTTTTACTTAACTTCTCTTTGCATACTGTATGTATTTAATCCTCGACTCCAAAGAGTATTTTACTTTCTTTCTTTCATTTTTTCACAAACAACTTTTTCTACTTGTTTTCGACTGTCTGTGAAACAAACTCATTCTATGAATTATGGAAGGTATAAGGGTGTGGCTGGTAGCTGCAGGACATAACCAGTCACTGCACAAACCAGTCTGAGCCTGAATCACAGAGGAAATACAGAGAATAGAAGGGCGTGGCAGAGAGCCTGAGGTGATAGTATCAGAGTAGAGAGAAAGACAGGAAGAAGGGAGAGAGGGGTGTGGAAAGAGAAAATGGCTGGAGAGAGTTAAACAAGAGATATGGAGAAATGCAAGAGAGAGAGGAGATAGAAGGAGAGAGAGAGAGAGAGAGAGAGAGAGAGAGAGAGAGAGAGAGAGAGAGAGAGAGAGAGAGAGAGAGAGAGAGAGAGAGAGAGAGAGAGAGATATTACCCTCAGTGTACATAAGTGCAATAGTTCATAATAAAATATGACTCTTCAGTTGATATGCTCCTCTTGAGCTATGTTCTTAAATATATAACTGTTTTGATGACTTTTGAGGACAGGACTGCTGTCTATCTGTCAGGCGAATATCTGTATTTATTTTGACTATGCTATCATTGTTCGTAATTTTTGTATCCATTTTGACATCCCCCATGACAAAGGGGCTAAAGAACTGTGTTCTTAACTGTGGACTCACTCAGCATGTGATGGAGCCAACTCACAACAAGGGGCACACTGTGGACTTAATCATCTCCAAGGGTCTGAACATTTTTAAGGTTGTGGTGACTTATGTTGCGCTGTCCAATCATTCCTGTGTTTTCTTTGAAAGTACTATCTCCATGCACAAAATGTTTAAAAATAGGTCATCGCAAAATGGCATATCACTGAAAACACCAGTGATATATTGAATATACATTCAAGCTTTCTGATCCACTCTCTCTTGTGTCTCAGTCAATGAGGATGATCATTTCACCTTCATAATTGCAGGTGTTATTAATGCCATTGCACCCACTGAGGTAGTCTCTCATGGGGTTTTCAACTGGTGGTCCGTGGACCACTGGTGGTCCTTGAAGGTATTGCATGTGGTCCCTGACCATGCATTTAGTAATGTAGGAAAGTTAAGATATTTCTTTTGTGATTTGTTTTTGTTGAGAAACAGTGCACCTGGTGATCTATGATGACGCGTCAATGTTGTCATTTACTGGGAAGTTGGAGGTTAGGAAATTCCACAGAAAAAGGCAGTGCGAATCTCAAGAGAGAGAGAGAGAGAGAGAGAGAGAGAGAGAGGGGGGGAGGTTGGAGATGGAGATGAGTCAGAGAGGAAGAAAGAGATACAATAGAGAGAAAGAGAGAGGAACAGGGTGCGTCATCAGCATCATCAGCAATAGCAACACTTCTCATACTACCTACTGTACAGTCGTACACACCCAGGTAAACCGTATCAGGTTCATTCTTATGAAAGTTATGATTGACTCCTACTCTATCCAAATTATCTCTGGCATGAGTATGAGTAAAACTAATTAGTCAAATATATGCAGTATAGTTTTTTAGCGGCGCTAGCCGCTCTATACCTTTAGGTATAGAGCGGATATTAGCCCTCTATGCCTGGCTTTTGCGTCAACGTTCTGATTGGTCAGGTGCGTCAACGTTCTGATTGGTCAGGTGCGTCAACGTTCTGATTGGTCAGGTGCGCCAAAGTTGTGATTGGTCACTATTCATGACATCACTATGATGTCATGAATATAGAATTCGATGTCTATATAAACGATGACAATGACTTCATCTTATTATTCATTTGGCTAAAGTCTCCGTCTAGGTAAGTTATTTAAAGTTAATATGACGAATAGAAAGAGAAAGATACAAGAACAGATGAAGGGTGAATGTATAGAAAGTCTGAGTTCGGGACCCAGTCATCCGTTATGACAGAATGGTTTGATAGAGACGATCGAGAATCCAAGAGTCCGTTAAGGTTCTGATTGGTCAGGCCCGTCAAGGTTCTGATTGGTCAGGCCCGTCAAGGTTCTGATTGGTCAGGCCCGTCAAGGTTGTGATTTGTCAGGCAAGGGGACTATTCATGACATCACTATGATGTCAAGGTTTATTTTTTATTTCCTCATGGTTTTTTTTGTATATATTTTTATTTGGCTAAAGTCTCCTTCTAGGTAAGTTATTTAAAGTTAGATCCTCAATTTAACTTTATCTGTCGTCGACGCTCTGATTGGTCAGACCCGTCAACAAAGTGATTGGTCAAGCTTCACATGACACATGGCTATAAACACATTATAAACACATATCGATGACATAATGTATTCAAAGGCGCCGCTACCTTCACACAGGGTGTGATTTTTTTTATTATTATTAAGAAACAAGGGCAGATTTCGTTTTTCAAATAGATTAATGAAGCAATTTCAGTATTTTTTTCCCCCCCACATAATGGATGTGAAGTATGTTAGAACAATGCTGTGTATCTTGACAATAAAATCCTAAGCAGTTTCTGCAGAAACTGTAACTGAAGGATACGTTTTTTGTTTATTTAGGAAATACTTCTGCAATTCAGTTCAGTATCTCACTCAAGACGATACATGGCAATTGTTGAATGCATTGGTCATGTGGGTATTGAACATGACTTCTAAAAGATGCATTCCTTCACAATAAAGCCATGCCGTATTTCCTTGCACAGTTTAAATGCAGGATGTGGTTTTATTTGATATTTGGATTTAAGTGTTGCTGAGTGGTTTACACTCAGGGGTAAGCAGGGGTTCCATGTCTTGTGCAACCCAAATAATGGCCATTGATGTAGGCTACACATTGGCTGTTGTGGGAATCTCATCCTGTGATCCTTCTACTCACAAGACACCATGTCAAATCACTCAGCCACGATTAAATACAATCAACCATAAACTATTCTGAACAAAGCCTTTATTCATTTTCTTCTAATTGAAAGTGCTTTTGATCCATCCATAATGCATGATGTAGCTTTACATATGCACGTACAGTAGGCCTATGTGTACATATGTGTTATTTACGTCGATTAATAATGAATATGCACAAGGTGTTCACAAGTATGTAGTACTTGTCATATTGTAGCTTAGCTTAATTTGCACCTGGAAACGGTGACACACCTTATCTGCCTTTTCACTCCTCCATGGGATGGGACACTCAACTCTCAGCACATTGTTGTTGTCAAGGACAAATCACGTAATGCACAGCTACCACTGTCAATCAAACAACTCAGTCGAAACCTAAACTCTCTCAAATTGCATTCCAAAAAAGTATTCCATTTACTGTTGCAGAAAAGGACAAACAGCTACTGTATTCTGTAACGCATTATTTAACCTCAAGCAATAGCTACCCTGAAACATTTAGCTTGATGAGAGTGTTCCATGCAGATTGACCCATTGTCCACTGAAGATGAAATATTAAAACTAAATCTGACAAACTACACCATTACTGTAGAAGAGTTGATGTGGTTTCCCATAGTAAATCATGCCATTTTAACTGACTGCCTCAAGCATTGGATGGTTCAAACTTCAGAGTCATAGCATACCACTATAACCTTTCAATGAAACAGTAGCAGTGTAACAGCAAATCTATCATCAGTGGTATTTTATGAAACAGTCAACACATTTTTTTTTAAATTAAGCCATTCATTATGTGCCTACGTGGATGTTTAGGATATTTTCATGTTCAGGCATCGACCATGCTACTGAACTACCTACACATGTTTTTTCAGCAGGCAGGATTTTAATGCAGCTTGATAAATGAGTCAATAGGCTTATCCACTTGTTCTGCGATTGTATAAATCAATGTCAACTGTTTTGAAATGTGCAAATGTTGCGACACAAGTGAAAACGTCTCATCCTGTTGCTGGAGGTTTTCGTTTGTATTTGACTAAATTAAATGAAGGACAGCTTTTGCTGTGTTGTTGCACCTTGTTACATAATTTACAAACTTATAGAATGTGAAGATAGTGGTTGCTCTAGTCACTTTTGGGATTGGCACAACTACACTGAACAGATACTAATCTATGAACTATTCATCACTTCACTCGTTACCATTTAGTTGTAGGATTGATTTGAACATTGTACAGATAACTTTTGAAACCCAGCTGTAACTCTGCTACAGAGTTACTGTGCAGATGTTTCAGCTCTAGGAGATGGAAAGTAGTTTAGGATTCTTAGGCCCCTCTGGCTAGCTTGCAATGCAGGTAAAGCCTTGCTTGCCTGTGAAATAATCTGGAAGCAAGAAGTTGAGCTCCTTCCTGGACATTTGTGCAAGTAAAATATTTTCTGTCAGTTCAAATCATGCACACATATATACTGTATGTACCTAGTAGTAATAGTACATTCATGCATATACATACATACATACATACATACATACATACATACATACATACATACATACATACATACATACATACATACATACATACATACATACATACATACATACATACATACATACATACATACATACATACATACATACATACATACATACATACATACATACATACATGCAAATACATTTTATCCGGGAGAGGTTACCATAGTTGTGGTGCCTTCACATGCACATATACAGAAAAAGGTCAACGAGGTTTCTGCTCAGTCAGCCTTCATCAGGC
The DNA here is from genome assembly GCF_963454915.1 of Gymnoscopelus microlampas. NCBI lineage: Eukaryota > Metazoa > Chordata > Actinopteri > Myctophiformes > Myctophidae > Gymnoscopelus > Gymnoscopelus microlampas. The sequence continues at coordinate 35,914,278 of NC_139939.1, forward strand.
AGACCACTTTTGATCCAAAATGTTTTAACTAAGCCAAACTTAACTGAAAGCCCTTAGTAAACACGTCTGACAAAAAGATGTGTCAACATTTTGACCAACAGTAAAAGTGATTGAAACCTTTGCCAAGCCAAGCCGTTGCCACTTGCCAAACAGATGAGCTCCCTTGGGCCTTGTGCAATCATCTCTCATGCTCAGAATGGGAGTCATATGGGTGTCAGAAACCTCTCACACAGTGACATGACTGTCAAAGGCTGCGCCTTTTTGAAAAAATATTGAAGCCGATTGACATTGTATAAATAAACTAAACCAACATGTGTCACCCTAAAAACCTTTGTGGTTCACTTGCAAGCTAGGGCCCACGCCCAGATACAATTGATCTGAACATCTGAATCCTGCTTTCTAACTGGTTTTCTAATACCAACAAGAGTAGTGTACTATGGTAAATCTATTAAGTTTTGTTATACACACTTATGCATGTATACTCACACACAACACAAACGTACGCACACACGCGCGCGCGCGCACACACACACACACACACACACACACACAGTCACACAGTCACACACACACACACACACACACACACACACACACACACACACACACACACACACACACACACACACACACACACACACACACACACACACACACACACACACACACACACACACACACACACACACACACACACACACGCCTGATCATGGCGACTCTAAAGGGTAAATATTTGACTTGTTCTGAGACAAAGAGTTCCTTTAACTCGTTTTATTTGTCCTGATTTTTATCTTGAGACACAGCAGGAGAAAGACTATGGTAGGTTTTTGCAGCATTTGCATTTTTAAGCATCATCCATTGCACTTATTCCAGTTAGCATCATATCATGATAAATCAACTAATAATGGGTTTTAAACATTTCAGAAACTTGCATAAGTGTGCATATCATGCATAAAATAGGTGGGAAATACAACTGCTAGACTGATGTGCAAGTGTGAAAATGTACGTTCCCATAGAGGTAAAAATAACTCAAACTGTTAGTGTCCTGGTGAGAGGCCATGGTGCTGCAGTGCAAACCAATCAACATCCTGGGCATAATTTATGGCTAGTTAGCACAGGCGTGATGAAAGCCTGCAAACTCAGCATGAAAGGAAGCTACACATGACTTTTGAGGAGTGAGTGCATCATCTGGTTTGTATGATTCAAAGCTGTGTGTGTGTGTGTGTGTGTGTGTGTGTGTGTGTGTGTGTGTGTGTGTGTGTGTGTGTGTGTGTGTGTGTGTGTGTGTGTGTGTGTGTGTGTGTGTGTGTGTGTGTGTGTGTACACTGCATGCACGTGTATGTGGTCCATCTCACAATCAATTGTATGCGTGCGTGCGTGCTTGCCTGCACGTGCGTTGTGCGGTGTGTGTGTGTGCGTGCAGAAATGTATTTTCAGTCAAACTATATGATATAGTAATAGTTGTTTAAAATCTCTCTGCAAAACGTCACAATAATGCAACAATTGTTCCTTTCATTAACATATGGAGAACATGGCATTGTCTAAATGCCTCGACATTTAAATGAAAGCAAGTCAGCTTTTCCACATACAAAACGTACAAACCTAACGTTTGTAAACCCTCAGGGACATCATAAAAAGCCTTACAGAAGTACTCTGGTAAAAAGGAAAAGAGGCAAACAAGAGAGAGCTTGTTCTCGTTCATGCATGTGCCAATGCCAAAGTAGGATGATGCCAGGAGAAAAATAGGGAGCAGAAGCAATCACATCTGTAGTGAGCTATCCAAGCGTCACAATGCCCAGGCTTGAACGAAGCCAGTTGGGTCATAAAGTGATTGTGCGGTTACCACTGATTGAACGTCATACATGCAGGAACATGCGCTGGAGGGTCACGTTTTCGTCTTTGTGACTTCGTCTTTGCCATTTTAGGCAAACTTCCACGTTTATTTTCGGTGTAGGTTTATTTTCTAGAGTATGGTTACTATTCTACGGCAAACCAAAGGAGAATGCAATATACACACGTTCTGCAAGACAGAAACCATCCATCAAGTGAAACGATACCCACTGTACCCAACAGAAGAATGGGAGATGACCTGAAAGATGACTGAGTGTGAAATAAAAGACAGAGTGATTCGTGTGGGGAGGAATGTGAGTTGGCAGAGCGTCAACCGAGAGATCATGCTGTACCTTACTGTTTCAATTGTACAGTATCTCCAGGTGGTTGTCAGGGCAGCACAACACACACACACACACACACACACACACACACACACACACACACACACACACACACACACACACACACACACACACACACACACACACACACACACACACACACACACACACACACACACACACACTGCATGTCAGCCTTGCTCAATAATTATGGCCGCAATTGAGTACAAATAGCTCACCTGTCAGGACATTGTCTGACTTGACTGCTTGACTTATAGTACCGGAGGCTATTAACAGTAACAGGCGTGTCTCTTTCAAAGAGACGCCAGGGGTGTGAGAGTAAAGAAAGCGTTGCCTTGATTATTTGATGCATCTTTAGTTTAGTTTATTTTAGTTTAGCTTAGCTTAGTTTAGTTTAGTGTTAAGGGGGCATTTAAGGTGAAGTTATCTATTTTCCCAACGTGCACACTTTCTCAATTCCTTTCACCCCCACTGCACCTCTGAACGAGAGGCAGAGCAGTGGGTGGAGGAGCCCTGCCCCAATTAGAAATAGATATCCATCGTTCTCTCCTCCCCCTTCTCCTCTTACCCCCCCCAACACAAACACACACACACACACACACACACACACACACACACACACACACACACACACACACACACACACACACACACACACACACACACACCCAACTCCACCTACCCCACCCCTCTCACCACTACTCCATGAAGAGCCCTTCCCAGTCCTTCTATACTCCACCTCTCCCTCATCCACCCCTCCACCCCTCCACCTGCCTTGTGTACGGCTCCACAACACTCAGCCACTGTGAACCACCCCTCCTCCCTTGTGGGCCTCTCCACCTCTATACCCATCACAGCAGCCTATCTCTCCTCCCTTCATTGCCTCTCCTTCATCCTCCCCTCCCGTCCTGTCCCCTCCCCTCCCCTTGCCTCTCTCCACCATGCACCACCTACCTTGTTGCATGTATATAAGGGCAACAGAGACAGAGCTGTGCACGTCTCCAGGGTAGAAAGGCCAGAACCAGAGCTCCTTCCTCCCTCTCTCTCTGTCTCACACAATAATGTCTATGTCCTACATGCACAGCTCCGGCGGCGGTGGCTCCATGCGGCTCGGCAGCAGCATGAGTGGCGGCTCTCGCATGTCCATGGGTGGCGGTGGAGGTTACACGTCCATGGGTGGCGGTGGAGGCGGTGGTCGCATCATGGCCGGCCGTGCAAGCAGTGTGTACGGAGGTTCAGGAGGCTACGGAACGCGCATCTCCACCTCCTCATCCGGCGGCTCTGCAGGTGGACGTTTTGGCATGGGTGGAGGTGGAGGTGGAGGTGGCGGCTTTGGTGGCTACGGCATGGCTGATGGTGGTATGGACATGCACACTGGAACCAACGAGAAGGCCACCATGCAGAACCTCAACGTCCGCCTGGAGACGTACCTGGACAAGGTGCGCACCCTGGAGAAGGCCAATACAGAGTTGGAGCTGAAGATCAGGCAGTTCCTGGAGAGTAAGACGTCCCCCAATGCCCGTGACAACTCAGCCTTCGAAGTAACTATCGCAGACTTGCAGGGAAAGGTATGACGTCACACGATCTACATCATAACTGAACTGGGTGTGATAAGGTATCATTTTTGCTTTGCAATGTCTTGGCTAATATTCTATGGTAGAATGCAATTTGACCATTTTATCATGTGTCAATGATTACTTCAAAGCATGCAGTGCTTTCTATCAATCTATCCTGCATTCATTAATGCAAAATGTGAATAATCCATTGAGCACTGCATATTTTATATATTATATGTGACCTTTTCATGTGATGACACGCTGTAGCTCTTTTAAATATATGCATAAAACTCAGTGCACCGGTTTGGTCCTAAGAGTGTGCGTTATGCGTAATGCAATGTAATCATGTTGCATTGCACTCTAGGCAACGTGTGAGTGATTGTGAAAGGTGCTATAGGAGTGTGAAGTACAGCTGACACTGTGGTCAGTAATGACTGTCACTTTGCAGTGTGAAGCAATTATATATAATTTAGTATGTGTCATTAGGGAAAGGTTGTGCCTGCTTTCTCACCCGCATCTTTCATTTTCCATTTCTTCATCAGATTCAGGATGTCACCACCGGCAACGCAGGCATCTATCTGGCCATCGACAATGCAAAACTGGCTGCAGATGACTTCAGAACCAAGTAAGCATTTCCCCAAACTTGGGATTTTTTTCCATGCCATGGTAGTCCTGACCTGTTCACTTCACAACATCCAACGCATAGACCTTTAAACACAGTATCTGTACGGAGTACTTGTAGATACAGAAATGTACAAGAATAATGTTCAAGTACAGTGTCATTTACAATTCATCAATTTACACGTTTATTTTATAAACGTGTAAATTGTCACACAAATGACTTTAACCCATTAAGACCTGAGGCCGATTCTACAAATGTCTTCTAAATCCCAACAGTTTTCACACTTATGTTGCTATGATATCAGTGGTTCTCAAACTGTTTCATGTCAAGGACCCCCAAAAGGATATGCATTTGGCCGTGGACCCCCATCTCAAAATATTTCGTTCCAGGGACTCCCAGAAGCAAAGATTTTAGTTACAAATGTTTGCTTTAAAAGATTTGCAAACATTTTCATGATTTTTCAAATATAGCAGATCTATATATATGTAGCAGATCAGTATATCGGCTATTTTTGAATAGCCAAATAATGGTTAAAGTGATTAAAATCTAAAATGACGGATGCTTTCCCGGTCTTAATGGGTTACATCTTCCTGGAGGGTTGAGCAGGCCTTGGTGTGTTGGAGGTTTACTCTGATTGCTTATTGCTCCCTTCTTTCTCTTATACCAGGTATGAAAATGAGCTGGCCATGCGTCAGTCAGTGGAGTCAGACATTGCTGGGCTGAAGAGGCTGCTGGACGAGCTGACCCTCGCCCGGTCAGACCTGGAGATGCAGATCGAGGGCCTGAGGGAGGAGCTCATCTTCCTCAAGAAAAACCACGAAGAGGTGGGTGAAGATAACAGGAACCCAAACCAAAGTGGTTGGGTCTCAATGGTTGTATCATTGCAGTGTCAAAGAATGTCATGGGAATAGAAGTCTTTCACTTCTATTCTCTTTAGTGAGCTTGAAATGTCCCAGCTGTATGATCCCATCACTCACCAAACACTGTCCTGTTTTCCAATATAGGAGCTGGCAGCTCTGAGGACTCAGATGAGTGGTCAGATCAACGTTGAGGTGGACGCCTCTCCGCAACAGGATCTGTCCCTGGTCATGGCTGAGATCAGAGAACAGTACGAGGCTGAGGCCGCCAAGAACCAGAAAAAGCTGGAGCAATGGCACCAGGCCAAGGTAAGAACTGGAGTCGGCTGGGGAAAAATCCTATCATGAGGATGGTCGAGGGTATAGCCATAGATTTGCATCGTGCATAATCCAGAGGATGCGGTTATGCTGTTAGGCCTTGTGGAGATGTAACCATAAGAAAGTCATATTTTCAAAGAAGATTCGCCATGGTCTGGTTATACTGAATTCACTCATGTTTTCTCCACAGGTAGAAAATATCAATAAGGAGGTGGCTGTCCACACAGAGGTCCTCCAGACCTCCAAGTCAGAAGTGACCGAAATCCGCCGCACACTACAAGGCCTGGAGATTGAACTGCAGTCACAGCTCAGCATGGTTAGACCCAGACAATTCATTTTTTGGACAAGGTTTTTACTATAAGAGTACTCGTAATATTCCACTTTATTAGATTCACTTTGAATATCATAAAGATAACCTTAGCAATAGAATTAATTTGCAAATCAAAGCTTTTACTTACTAATCTGGTACAGTTACAGTAGTGCTTTCTTTGTTGAGAGTGAGACTGACAATGGGATAGCTGTAGACACTAGCACTAATACAAGGAAGTGAAACAATGTCGAAAAGTGATTTGTCTTAGCTCTCTCGTATCTCTTATCTCTCCTCCTGTTTTACTCTGCACCACCAGAAAGCGTCCATGGAGGGCACACTGGCAGAAACTGAAGGCCGCTACTCCATGCAGCTCCAAGGGCTCCAGAATCAGGTGAACAGCATGGAGGAACAGTTAGGGCACCTCCGCAACGACATGGACCGCCAGGGACAAGAGTACAGACAGCTGCTGGACCTCAAGACCAGGCTGGAGATGGAGATCGGAGAGTACAGGAGACTGATGGATGGGGAGGGCAGGTAAGGAAGGAGTGGTGGAGAGGGATGTAAGGGCAAAGGGAGAAAGGGAGGGGGAAAGGAAGAAAAAAACAAGAGAGATGGGGGATGAATGGAAGGTGGGATAGGATGGGATGGAGGGAAAGGAGAGTTAAAATGACAGGAAAGAGTAAAAGCTAATTAGTGCTTCGCCACATGACAGTGTGGCATGCAGAGTGATTTTAGACGAGTGACACTGTCATCCGATGAAGCATAAACCAGGCTTAACTGTAAAGTCTGAGACCTGAAACTCTAAACACAAAACTATTCAGAATGTCCCAACATCTCAGTTCTGACAGAGATTAAAAAGCAGTGTTTTGACAACTTTATGACATTCTTTGAGTCGAATCACCCTGTCATAGGTTAGGTACAACTCTGACAGTATCCCCCCCACCCCCTATTTCACTACAGTTTCTCCAGTTCCAGCACCAGCTCCAGCACCAGAACCTCAAAGGTGGTCATCGTCACACAGGAAGTGGAGGACGGCAAGGTATTGTCCTCTTCCACCACCACCACCTCTACAGACTGAGCTGTGGCACGTGGCACGGGGAGCATAACGGGGTGACACCCCCCCCCAGAGAGACGAGGAGAAGAAGTGCAATGACATCTGCATTCCACACTGTGAACACCCATATGAAAGCAATAAAGAGGCTCTCAGTTTTTATGACATCACCCATCTTGTCCCCATCTTTTTCTTTGTCGATGATGACTCACATCGCATACCACAGTGACACGCACGCACGCACGCACGCACGCACGCACGCACGCACGCACGCACGCACGCACGCACGCACGCACGCACGCACGCACACACACACACACACACACACACACACACACACACACACACACACACACACACACACACACACACACTGAAGGTTTCTGATGCCAAGCATGAAGTATGAAGTTCAAGATATGATCTGTTTCAAGTTACTGTAATCAGAAAAGTATGCAGTAAATAATGGTGGACGGGCGGGGGCGGGGTAGATATAAGTCACATGAGCTACATAAGAACCTCAGGGGGTTATTTATTCTTAGCCTGGGATCCAGACTGATATGGAGCGAATCAGTCTGGATTCCAGGCTAATTTAGACTCAGGTTCTTTCCTGCCTGAGTCAGTGATGCTCTGGGTTTACATGTGTAGGACTTTATTTTTTACATAGATATTAGTCCAGCAGTGTAGCCTGGCATGTTGGGTGACAATGATCATATTAGCTATACTCTCACAATAGGCCTACAAGTTGCAACATAATGGCATCAGTCCAACAAAGGAGTTCATGGAGCCAAAGGTGTCATGGTTGATTTGTTTCACTGAATTATTCTCTCACGCTCATTTACAGTAACTTGTTTCATAACAGCCCTGGGCTAACATAAATCAAATGTGCTAGCCACATTATTATTTTACTCATAAGATTCTGTCTATAATTTAGACAGAGGAGTCACCTGTCCATGTCATGAACACCTCAGATATTTCTAGACTAGCTAGTAAAATCTAAACAGGTAAAGTACTGAAGTGACTAAAAAACTCAATATTAATGGTACATCTGCAAAACTGAAGAAGCCAGCGTAAATGTACGTGTGATACTAGAAAAGTGGGCTTCTCGGAGCACAGGTCTCCACCAGGCCGAGTTGCTTACCCAAGGCCCACAAACTTTGGAAGGCAGTCACAGCCACTTGGAATATCTGAAGAATCTAACTTATTCATCTTGATCACATGACCCCAGAGATAATGTGTACCAGTTTCTGTGAGTTTTGGACAAAGTCTGTAGGAGTAGGAGAAAAAAGTATGTTTTGAAGAAAACACAAACTTCCAATCTGGCACATGTGTCCGGGGCCTACAGTATATGGAGAGTGAGAATTCAAGGAATCCAGTGACGCTGTTGTAGCGCCACCATGAGGCTGTTGTGAAAAATGTTTCCTACTGTGGAATGTGCATGCAAAGTTTCACAGCAATCGGGAGCTGCGTTCATGATTTGTGGCATTTTATGCAAAACAGATACGTCTTAGTTTGGACAAAATCTGTAGGAATAGTAGCATTTTTTGTGTGCAAAATCCGGCCTCATGGTGGCACTATAACAGGATGATTTGAAGAAGACTACTGTGAGTGTGTGCGTGCAAAGTTTTGCAGCAATCGGGAGCTGCGTTCACATGGAGGGCCAGTGCTGCCATATTTCAAAATAAAAAAAAACATGTATTTATGTGTGTGTTTATTTCCAAATTTATTTATTTCCCTATCTATTTATCTATGTATTTCCTCACCTATTTTTATATTTTTCTTCATAATGAGGGGCGTGGCTTGACTGTTCAGGTATTACCAATCAAACCCAGAGTGATCAAACCCACACTGTGATGAGATTTGAGTGTCCTTTTTCACAGAGACCGGAAGTGTTCAGTTGAAACTGTAAAATTGTATATTATTTTGGCAACTTTGCTTGTTGTGTTGCATGATGATAAAATTACAATGATAACTGCACATACGGTATGTGAAATATAATAAGTAAATACATATACACCTTTATCTACATAGGAAGAATTCAACTTATTTCATTTACCTATTTAACCATTAATCATCATCATCGTCATCATCTTCACCACAAACATATTGTTATAGAATATTCAAGTATGTTTTGGGGCGGCAGTGGCTCAGGAGACAGAGGCCACCTTGGAAATGGAAGGTCCCCCCATTCTATCCCGGGAGAGCTAAATGCCATTGCCAAAAAGAGAATATTTTCTATTGCAAGTAACGGTGACAAAATAAAATATTGTCCGGGGGCTGCTGAAATAGTGATAAATCTGTGGTAAAATGCCCCTCACCCCGCTGATGAAGCAGTCACTTCTGGATTTGAACCCAGGACCTTGGGAACATGTAACAAGCTTCTTAACACAGTGAGCCACCAATGCCATGCTCCTTGTTTCGTCACACTTTTCCTTGTGCTAAGTGTTATTAAGGATGCTAGTCTTCAAAGCATGCTTGGCAGTAAAGACTAGGCCACCTTTGGCAGGATTTGAACCCAGGACTTGGGAACATGAACGCTGCGAGCCACCATTCTCATCACATCTGACCCTCAACACTGGAGCACCCCAGGGATGCATGCTGAGCCCTCTCCTCTGCTCCCTACACGCACGATTGACTGCACAGCCACACATGACTCCAACACCATCAAGTACGCAGATGACACAACAGTGTCGGATTGTCAACAACGACGAGTCTACCTATAGAGATGAGAAGAACTCACTGGCACTCTGTGCTGGGAAAACAACCTTGCCCTCAATGACAAGACCAAGGAGCTGATCTTGGACTTCAGGACGCAGCGGAGAGATCATGAGAGATCATCGATGGAGCTGCAGTGGAAAGGATCAGTGAGTTCAAGTTCCTCGGTGTACACATCGAGGAGAAGCTCACCACACACGTGAGGACAAAGGCACAGCAGCGACTGCACTGGCTTCGCCGCCTGAAGAAGTTCGGAGTAGGACCCTGCATCCTCAGGCTGTTATAAAAACTGCTCAGTTAAAGGCGTTCTATCTGGTTTGGAAACTGTACTGCCTGAGAAAAGAAAAACCTACAGCGAGTGGTGTGGTCGGCAGAGTGCATAATGGGAGGCGAGCTTCCCATCGCATCGCGTCCTTGATGATGCGCCCAGCGCATCATCAAGGACAAGCACCACCCCAGCCACAAACTGTTCAAACCCCCACAACAACTGCGGCCAGGCAAGGATGCCTACCACAGTATCAAGGGCAACACCACCAGGTTCATGAACAGCTTCCACCCGGCTACAACTGGCTTCCAAAGTTTGTGGTTTTTCAAGGGTTTGCTAAGTTTAGCAAAAAACAATAAAACATAGAAAAAGTGCTCCTCGGAGCACTGGTCTCCGCCAGGTCAGGTAGGTTATTGTGGGGCAGCAATGTTCGAAATTCGCCAATCAGGATGGAAACATCGGACAGATCCGTCTATAGAGATACATGACTATATGACTATAGAGATCATTTATTTTGTACCGATTGGACAAATTGGACAAAATCTGTAGGATCAAAATAATTGTTGAGCAAAAATCGGCCTCCTGGTGGCGCTATAATAGGACAATGTGAAAAGGGTGGTATATCCTCCTCGGCCTAGTGGGAATGTGCGTGGAAGGTTTCGCGGCAATCGGACACTGCGTCTTTGAGGCATTTTGTTGAAAACAAGCCACTCCTGCAAACTTTAGATCTTAGCCAATAGATGGATTATGAAACTTTAGATCTTAGCCAATAGATGGATTATGAAAACTCAGACAGATCTGTGTTGATCACATGACTATAGAGATAATGTGTACCGATTTGCGTGATGTTTGGACAAAATCTGTAATGTGTTTGGCAATCGCATGCTGTGTTCATGATTTGAGGCATTTTGTTCAAAACGGACCACTCCTGCAAACTTTGGAAGCCAATCTTAGCCAATTGACTATATTCACACAGCGGCCATTTTAACATTTTTCATTGTGGCATGTGTGTGATGTTTGGACAAAATCTGTAGGAGTAACATCAACAAATATTTTTTGCAAAGATCTGCCTCCTGGTGGCGCTATAACAGGCCGATCTGAAATGTTTGGGGCAGAAGTTCTGCTCTGGCATCCAGGGAGTGTGTGTGCACAGTTTCGCTGCCAACGGATGGACAGACGGCCTGGCGGAGACAATCACACATTGAGGGGCCTCTACACAATGCAGAGCCAAAATTTCACCTCCACCCATAGGGGGCACCAGAAATGCTGCAAATGTCACTGTTTGAACCCCCCCCCCCCCCCCCCCCCCCACACACACACACACACACACACACACACACACACACACACACACCAAATGTGACAATGTAAGTCAACCAGAGTTAGATACTCCATACCGTATGCCCATAATTGCCTTCACAAATTTGTGGGCAGAACCTTTTTCTTCCAAAAAACACCTTATAGCATGAATCATACCCCCAATCATACCCTAAATGGAATTGCATGTTGAGCACTGTTTCCGAAACAATGGGTCAAGACCCATTTGTGGGTTGCGGACCCATTTTTAAGGGTTGCAAGTAAATATCGTTTTTTTTATATTCCTTTTTTTCAGCACGTCATGTCTGTGAGCTTGCACATCACTATTTTCACTGGTTTGGGTCCTGGGGAAAACATCAAATTTCTCTTTTGGATCTCGAGCTAAAAGGTTCGGGAACCACTGCTATAGAGCATACTTCAACTGCTTCACCTCATGACTGACCCTGGGTATAGGCAACCAGGCCTAGTTGTTAATTTGAACACTATTATTGAACACTTTCATCTGTAAGATGGTGCCATGCAGAATACACTTGGAGAGAGAGCAAGAGAAAAGGCTGGCAAAAACAAATTGCCAGACCTTTTAACAGCAGTTCATTTTACTTTAGATTTTTACTCAAGTGGTTTTCTAACATGTGAGCTATCTCTACTGTTATTCAAGTGTGGCTTTCAGGTATAGTTTTTTCCACCACTGCCTGTCAGTCCATTATATGCAGGCTCATAAAGGAGTTAACATCACAGAGGTCTGATTTAAGTGAATGAACTTTATTGATTATTGATGATGTCAACAATTTAGTCTGAGATGTCATCGATTTAGTCTGAGACCTCATCCACGTCCACGTCCACTGTCTGGCTGGCTCTCGATTTAGTCTGAGATCTCATCCACATCCACGTCCACTGTCTGGCTGCTCTCCACCACCCTTCCATCCACAACAGTCTGTACCACGGTGATCGTCTTGGTAACCACTACAAAACAAGACAAAAAAACAACAACAAATGAGCATCTCAGAAATATAAATATAAATATGACTAATGTATACGTTAGAACGTTCTTGGGGAATATTCAGAGGGAAAGATGTGGCTTACCTTGCTTTGTGCTGTTGATGAGGGAGAAGAAGCAAAAAATGAAGTTAGTATTTATTTGTTTTTAATTTCACTTTCAAATGTTAACAAGATAATCAGCACTCATAATAATCACACTAGAGTGAGTTCTACTCCCTCACTCTATCAACTCATTGTTCTTTTTCTTTTTCTTTCTCATCTCTCTCTCTCTCTCTCTCTCTCTCTCTCTCTCTCTCTCTCTCTCTCTCTCTCTCTCCCTCTCTCCCTCTCTCTCTCTCTCTCTCTCTCTCTCTCCCTCTCTCTCTCCCTCTCTCTCTCTCTCTCTCTCTCTCTTTCTCTCTCTCACTTTCTCTTTCTGTCTCTCTCCTCTAAGCTCCCTCCCTCACCTTTCATCTTCTCCATCCAGCAGCCTCCTGTACTCTGCAATCTCCCTCTCCAGCCGTGTCTTGAGGTCCAGCAGCATGTCGTAGTCCTGTTTGTTGTTGGCGATGTTGGCGTGGAGCTGGGACAGCTGCGCCTCCAGGCTGGTCACCATGGCCTGGAGCCCGGCCAGTTGGTTTGCATAGCGTGCCTGTGTCTCCATCAGCGTCTCTTCCAGTGACCCTTTCTGTTGGTGGAGGGTGGATGATGGAGGGTGAGTGTGTTGTGATGGTTCACCTTTTGTTAAGCACTGTGCAACTTAATGAAAGTCAACTAAATCGATCAATCGGTCAATCGGTCAATCGGTCAATCAATTATTATCAAATCACAATGTGACTATTAGTTCACAAACTGAACTAAACCACAATTAGTCTTTACTATTATTATCTAATAGCCTACTATTATAATGGTTTAGTAATAGAAGTTAGTAGTAGTGGATGTAGTAATGGATACATATTACATATTACTGAATACTGATAGCAGTAATGGTTAGTGATATTACAAGCAGTAGTTGCAGTAGGTAGAGTATAATGTTTTTCTCTTTATGGACATACCATGCTTAGGTGTGACTGCAGTTCAATCTGGAGCCTCTGGAGGGTGCTCTTCAACTCCTTCATCTCTGAGCGAGACTCAACCAGAGTGGTAGAGCAGATGGTCACGTCCTTCTCCACTGCTGTAATCTGAAAATGCAAGAAAACAACACCCACAATGCATCAAATTGAATCCGTCCAAGAGTTGAACTTGAATCAAAGAGTTAAGTAAACAAATATAATTCAACATTTACAAAAATGACCCCAAGAAAGATGTTTTGGGAATGGGACAAAGTATACTTAACATACCTTGGTCTGATACCAGGACTCTAGTTCCCTGCGGTTCTTGGCGATGGCTCCTTCGTAGTGCTCTCTAATCTCAGACATGGTCTGGTTCAGGTCCATAGAGGGACATGCGTCCACCTCCACATTCACCTGGCCTTGCATCTGACTCCTCATCATGATCAGCTCCTGCAAGGGGCAAAGGTTAAGAACCCTGGTTTAAATTGTTGCTTATTGAAATTACCACTGCAAAAAATACTCAATGCAAGTTGCTGGTACAGGTGGAGTGTGTGCGTGCGTGCGTGCGTGCGTGCGTGCGTGCGTGCGTGCGTGTGTGCGTGCACGCATGGGTGCGTGTGTGCGTGCATGTGCGGATGCGTGTGGCGCAAGGGCAGCTATGACCTAATGGGGGAAAAGAATAATATGTGGAAGTATGGAGGGGAGGAAGAGGGAAGAGAGACAATGTTGTTTTTGATCAAAACATTTTCCATAAATTAATCCCCAGGGTGACATGAGCAGAGGTCAGCCAGAGGTTATCTCACATAAAGAGGCTGTAATATTACACTATGACAAATCCTGACATCCTGATCTGAAGGCCATTATTGCTCTGCCCATTGTGCTCCATACAAAGTAATTCATTTTGCTGTGTACCGTTTTTTTGTAATGGTAGACATTGGCCTGGACAAAAGTGTCAGGCCAAATGCCTAAAATGTAAAAATGATAACATCCATAGTGTACATGTGTTTTCCTGTAAAATGTTAGACATTCTCGTGTGAACAGGCCACACCTCTACACATTGACAAATTGTGACATCCTGTATCAATAAAAAACAATCTGAAGGCCTGGGCCGTAGCATGACGGTCCAGGCACCGTGGCACCGTAGGCTGCAATGCCGGCCTGACAGCGTGTTGCGGGTTCGACTACCTTTACTGCGTGTGTCCCCCCCACATCTCTCTCTCCATTTCCTGTCAGCGCCACGTTCCCTATCCCACTCTAAATAAAGGCATTTTTCTTTTAAAAGAATAAAAGGAATTCTGGTGATCAATGTTGCTGCAATACACCGAGTCTGATCTAAGACATAGGTGTGTCTATGAGTAAAAGGTAAGCACCCACACAAGGAGATCACATCAGTAAAGCCTGACAAATGGGGACATACGTAGCTGTCATCCAATGAATACCTGCTCTGCTTAGGTTTTAGGAAGATGGATGGTGTTTACCATGGAGCTATGAATCAAATACTAATCCTACACCATTATGTTGTAGACACAATACACATACTTTCACCATGCCACATAGAAAACATGGGTGTGGTTCTGGGGGTAAGTATGCAGGAGTTGTCAGCAGAGGTGAGGGGGCATTTCTAAATCTTGGCTTGTGATCGCACTGCACGATTGCGTTAAAAGTAAAATGTATGTTGAATGAAGAGACTTGAATAATAAACTTGTGCTTACCTCTTGATGGTTCCTCTTGAGCATAATAAGCTCGTCCTTCAGGCCTTCATACTGGTTCTCCAGGTCCATACGGGCCAGGTTCATGTCATCCAGCACCTTCCTCAGCCCATTGATGTCTGCCTCCACAGCCATCCTCATGGCCATCTCATTCTCATACCTGGAGAACACGGGGAACACCACTCATCAGAGACGTGACACGTTTCATTGGCTTTTTCATGACACTTCCAGAAGGGTTGAGAGGGCAAAGGTGAAGTGTCAAAGGTTGTTTGTTGTTAAGATTAGAAGCTGACAGCTACGCATGATTTCACACCGATGCAGATGTGAAGTTCCACACAAGTGGCACATTGGCTTAAAGAGGCGCTCGCTTATATTGTAGACACCAATGGGCCTCTATATCTTTACCCGCATACGAGTGACAATACACTTTGTAACACACGTGCGTGTGTTTGCAAGTACACGCGCCACGTCACTCACTTCATCTTGAAGTCATCAGCAGCCAGTTTGGCGTTGTCAATGTCCAGGATGGTTTTGGCATTGATCTTAGAGGCCACACGGATCTGAGGAGAGAAGAAAGGCAAAGGATGAAGAATGTTTCAGTCATTGGTCAAGAATATAAGACCTCTGATTGTATGTACCACAAGTATCCTGTCCTTTCTGTGTCTCCTCTACTAGTGTTAGAAAAGGAGAGGCTAAAAAGCAGGGCTGACAAAATGTAATTGATTTCCCCCCTCTACTCCAGTCAGTGGTACAAGGTGTCCCAGCCACTGATGGTGGTATACGTAGTTACATCTACAGGATGATTTTTCAGCTAGTTGATAGATGCACAGTTGGAATGCAGCCTAGCCTTGTATGACAACTATGAGACAGGAACACATGAGCTCATGGTGATAGATTTATTAAGTACTGACTGAAGCAGCAGCAGAATTAAAGTTTCACTGAGGAAAGGTTTCAGGATTCAAACACTTGAAACTCTTCTTCTTAACAAGAAAGAAAGTGTGCAAAGTGCCCCTTTGGGCATTTGCTTTTGGGCCTAGAGACCTTTTTTAAACATAACCTTTGGATTGTTATGGCTGGCAGCCTGTACTGAACGTCTAGAGCACAGCTGACACAAGTGAATGTTAAGGAAATAGGAACAGGATAGGAAAGAAGCATAACTGGTCTCTTCTCTTCCCACACTTCCTCTAGAAACAAACTGGTCAAACTACTGAGACTACAAACTATACTCCAGTGGAGTAGGATGTCTGAGCACTACATGGTCTCCATCAATGAAACATGGTCCACTTAAGCACCTTGAAAATACAAAATAAACAATTTGTGCCGGTTTATTACCACCGACCCATATACTACACACGCACACGCACGCACACACACACACACACACACACACACACACACACACACACACACACACACACACACACACACACACACACACACACACACACACACACACACACACACACACACACACACACACACACACACACACACACACACACACACACACACACACACACACACACCTTGTCCTTCAGGTCATCGATGGTGACGAAGTAGGCTGAGTAGTCGTGGCTGATGACAGTCTTATTCTGGTACCACTCCCTGATCTGCTTGTCCAGCTTCTCGTTCTCCTTCTCCAGGGAGCGCACCTTCTCCAGGTAGGTGGCCAGGCGGTCATTCAGGTTAATCAGGGTGGCCTTCTCATTGGCGCCAGTGTGAAGGTCCAGGCCGTCGGCCAGGTTGAAGCCTCCTGTGGAGTAGGGGGACTGAGAGCTGAAATTAGAGGGCGCCTGGGCCGAGGAGATGCGGGTCCCACGTCCTCCCGCTCCCCCATACACACTGAGGGTACGCTGGCCATAGGATCTGCTGCTGAAAGACATGGTGAGAGGATCTCGGTGGGATCTAGAAGAATGGTAGGAGAGAGCAGGTAGCCTGTTAGATCAGCAGTGGAGAGCATCATGCTCGGGCACCCAGGTTATATACACCTTGTACGCACAAAAAAAGTGGGTTGGGCTGGGGTGGAGGGGCGGAGGGTGGTGGCAGATAGTGGAAGAATGTGGCTTCTGTCTGTCACACACACACACACACACACACACACACACACACACACACACACACACACACACACACACACACACACACACACACACACACACACACACACACACACACACACACACACACACACACACACACACACGTGAGGTGTGGCACAGTAGATGGACAGGGGGGGGGGTCTCTTACAGGTGCAACCTGTGCTTCAACATTTCACTGGTTCTCAAGGAACGGACATTCCCAGAATACCCCCTCCTCCCTCTTCATTGTGTTAATTGGAGGCTTTATTGTTCCTTGGCATGGCAGCGTGTCTGGCTGGAAATGTGTGCACAACATAAAGTACACGGACACATAGGCCTGCATGTACATATGAACCCCTTGCTCTCCAGCCCTCACACCTTAAGCAGCTAAGAGCAGCGGGTCTGTAAAACATTCACTCAACTAATTGTTCACACCAGTGACAGAAATGACACATGCCAGATACAATTTCCGTTCACCTCATTGAAACGTAGGTTTAAGGGTAAGGTATTTCTAAAGATAGCCCAGGTTATTGGTATAACCATCAAATCCACATAGCCTTACTTCAAACTGTGGCCTTTAAATTTAATATTGTCTAAATTGTCTTCTTACAAATTACATTATTTGCATGTTTTACTATGTTGTTTTTGCAAAGTTGTTTCAAGCAGGAGGCTTAATAGGGCAGTGACAAACAGACAAAAAGGGCTTTAGTTTTTGAGATACCCCTGCCGGAGGTAGGACCAAATACAACATTGTTTTCCCTCATCTATAATATATGAAATGGATTCTTGTATAAAAAATATTTTACTGCAAAAGTGGTGAAATTTATATATATTGTTATACACCCCCAAACTAAAAATAAAGCCTGACCCCCATACTTTAAGCCAGGACATATCTCTCTACATTCTAGAAAAAAACTGAATGTCCTAATGAAATCTACAGTATCCACACTGATGAATTTAATTTTTACTTCACTTATTTACTTCACAAGGATGGAAAAAATATGAGCATTAACTTGAGTAGTCTCTAAAATGTATGAGAGTTGATATAATTTCACATATTTGATTATAAGTTATACTACAGTATTTGGCTCCGCCTTTTCTATCTGCATCTTATTGCCTACATGGGTTTCTTCATAAACTGACAGATAAATCATTGCAAATATTTTGGAATATGACAAGATGAGAAGGACCTTGTTGTCAAATCAAGTAGCTAATTAGCTGGCTGGAGAGTGACCTAGCTTAATGTTCCATTTAGTGTAACAGAGCCTGTCCAGTTGCCTACTTTGACAATAGCAGCATCCTGACTCTGTTTCACCAGAATGGAACCTTATTGAAGCCTTATTTGGTATCACTGGTAACATGGTTACTGTACATCCTAACAATAGTGTCTGCACAACATGGATACGGTACAAATTCATACGTTTATTTTATATATTTATCTTAAATCTTTTTTTTCTTCTTTTTTTTTTTAACATTTTACCAGACTGGAGTATGATGTACAAACATTGGATCCAACTATTTGTATCATCTGTGGTAAACATTTAGAAAAAGGAAAGAAACTAGATCCACTACAACAAAATATAGCAGGTGCCAGACGAAAAATAGAATCACAACAGGCATACAGTATCTGTAGATGGAGACAGGGTTTCATGAACATCATCACCTCTCTGTTGAGCAACATTTAGTTTGCATTGATTGAAGACATTCTGTTGTAGGAGTTTTTACAAATGGAACTTGTTTCTTTCCTTTTTCTAAATGTTTACCATAGATGATACAAAGATTTGGATCCAGTGTTTGTACATCATACTCCATTCATTCTGTTAAAATGTAAACGTAACCATATTGTTACCAATGATACCAATTAAGGCTCTGTTCCAATCTGGTGAAACAGTCAGGATGCTATTGTTAATGTAGGCAACTGGAAAGGCTCTGTTACACTAAATGGAACATTAAGCTAGGTCACTCTCCAGCTAGCTTTTGATTTGACAGCAAGGTCCCTCTCATCTTGTCACATACCATACCTTTCAAACAAGCCCTCATATGTATTGCTATGACAATCCAGAGCCACTACAAAGCAAGACAACATTCTACATAGATTTACATTTCCGCCTATTGTAGGTATATGTTCAAATATTTTTTTTCTGGAATGTAGGGGGATGTGAATCTACATGAGTTTACATACCTCAACCCCCAGACGGCCCGGCTTTATTTTTTGTTTGGGGGTGTATAACTATATATGTATATCAATGTCACCACTTTTGCAGTAAAATATTTTTATACAAGAATCCATTTCATGTATGGAAGACCTTGAGATGTGAAAAAACAATGTTGTGTTTGATCCTACAGTACCTCCGGTAGGGGTATCTCAAATCTTTGGGGCCATTGTCTAGCCTATATTTCCTTGCATTATAATGTAGGCATTTAACATTCTGCTGTTTTGATATTATGTTAGTAAAACCCATCTGAAGTGTACAGGTTAAGTGATGTGTTATGCGTATGTGTTAGGTAAAATAAGAATACTAACTACAAAAGTTACTCCTCAGAGCACAGGTCTCCGCCAGGTCGGGTTGCCTAACCAGGGCCCGCAAACTTTGAGGCATTCATATCCACTTGGAATTGGATCTGAAAATAATAAATACAAATCTAATCTTTAATAATTTGTACCAGTTTGTGTGAGTTTTGGACAACATTTGTAGGAATAGTAACAAAAAAATCAAAAAAACATCTAAAATAGGCATCTAAGCATAGTCAACTTAAAATATTATGATGCTGAGGGGAAAATAACTCAAAACTAATATATTAACTGATTGAAATAATCAAGCAGAATATATGACACCTTTATACACTGTCATAGTTGAATTAACACTCAGGTTTTTTCCTGTGTACCGTCTCACCATGTTTCTTACTGTCTGTCTGTAAAATATAAGTGGAAGAGTGGAATACTCATTCATTATGTTATTATTAGCCAAAGTGTCAGAAACTATTTAAATGAATGAATGAATAATAAATTATTGTTAAGTTTAAATAATTAGTGAGAATCCCAAGACATCAAGTTGGCAGCAGGTGCTGGTTCTCTTTATACTTAATGTTCCATGTCGGGTAAAATAAGCGACAGGTTGAAGTGTTGTTTTATCAGAAAGCATCTCAATCCCTTAAACTATGTTGTCTGACAGGGTCCTGGCCTCTAATCCTTTCACCATCATCTCCTCAACGCCGTCAGCAGTAATACTTTACTGATAAGCAGGGTGAGGTCTGACTTAACTGAATGATGGAAAGATTGTGGTTTAGAGAATGTTGTAGGGTGAGATTGTAACATGTAGTGTGTCAGATACAGCATGGAACATTTCAAAGTGATTGATGTGAGGATGGATAACTATTTATGACAGAGATGTGAGAGATGGTCTTGTCTTTTTACGAAGCCATTCCAATCGCTCAGAAGCTGAAATTGATTTAAAGGTTCATTCAAATCCTGCCAAGAGCATGGAAGTGCATATGTGGCATGCAATGCCATTTAGCAGATTTTAAGGGTGTCTGTCATTTTTGTTCATGTGACCTTTACATTTAAGTGCACAAAAAGTAGTTATTCCTGCTTGCTTTTAAGTTCTTAAAACCTTTTCTTAGCTCACCCCCTTTTCTTTCTATACACTGGCCTGTCCTCCTTACATGATCCTTCCAGGCATGTTACAGTATGGCCACTTTGGCTCTGACCCTTGTACTATTTACACTGAGTTACTTGTCTGGCTACGTTTAATATAATACATTTAAGCCAATCACCATAGATACAGTAGTAGCATAGGCAAACATTTACAAGTATACTTGCTCTAGATATGAAGAAATGTTAACCTAAAAAGCATTTCCTTCTTTTTCAGTCAGGGACATCCTGATTAATGTGGCATGTGGATTGCTAATGCTTAATAGGGCAAAAGAGTTTCTAAATTAAAATAGAACATTTGTCAGGGGCTAATCAGATGTATAGCATTGGTGAAAAGAACACAATATTTAACTATTTCATGAAATAAACAAAATTGCTCCAAACAGATGTGGTGAGGTGTGGTACTGTACAGTAGGTGGACTGAAGGACAGAAACCTCCCTCTGACAGGTACCTTATACTGTACTGTACAGTATAACCTGAAATTCAACATTTCAGTGGTTCTGGAGGAAAGGACATTCCTAGACTACCCCTCCTCCATCTTCAGAACAAATTGGTGAAAGTGGGTGACATGGGAAATGGAAGCACAAACATAAAATACACATTGTTGTCACTGAAGACTAAGCTTCAAACCTCCCAAAACGAACTGATTCGACAATTTCGACTACTTCTCGGACTGGGGCCCATGACCCACCTCTCTCCCACTCACTTTGCCAGCCTAGGCTGGCTCAGGGTGGAAGACAGGGTTATACAACTAAAAATGGGACTGGTCTTCAAAATTGTAAATGCAGATTTGCTCGAAATGCCCCCTATACCCGCATATCTGTATAAGTACCTCGAAAAAGTTAGTGACACCCACAGTCACAAAACTAGAGGGAGCGTAAACAACAATCTGGTAACACCCACCCACAAAACAAACATGGGCAAATTCTCCTTCTATAGCACAGCCACCAAGGAATGGAATAGTCTAACCCCATCCCTCAAAAAATGCAGTTCGCTGGGCTCATTCAAAACAGCCCTAAAAACTAATCTTTCTGGAGGCCTAAAGAGGAGCTAGTACCAGTTTCCCTGTAGACAGACGACCCCTCCCCTCTTTTTTTTGTACATACTTTTTATTTTATTTTCTAATGCTTTTTTTGTATATAATTTTTTTATTTTCTCATGCCTTTTTTGTACATAATGGTTCTCGGGGACCGGACATTCCCAGACACTAGGTTTCATGAATTTATATACAGATAGATGTTCTGGTTAAAGGGATAGTTCACCCAACAAATTACTTTTTTTCGGTTAGTCACCCCATGGAGACTTGAATTCATGGATATTTCTTTGTGTTTGTCGCATTCCTAAGCCAATAATTTGATGACCAGCGGACCGGTAGGCAGCGGTTCCGATAGGAGACACAAAGGAGACTCTTTGTGTCTCCTACCGGAACCGTTGCCAGTCATCAAATGATTGGCTTAGGAATGCGACAAAAACAAAAAAATATCCATGAATTCAAGTCTCCATGGGGTGAATCGATAGAAAGAAAAGTCATTTTGGGGTGAACTATCCCTTTAAGCATGTCAGCTAAATGGTACATGATGGAAATGCAACATTTGTAATAAAAAAAAACAGTGCTCGACAAGTTGATCAATGCCCTTTGCAATCTATTTTGTTTCGTCAACATCAATGCTCATAAACAAGATGCTTGCACCTCTTGGTTCTTGCTTGTACCTCTTGGTTCTCCATATCAATGTCACTACAAAGTAAGCTACAGAGTCAGAGACTGCCAAAACAAACTGATACGACTACTTCTCGGCCTTAAGCCCATGACCCACCTAATTCCAACACACTTTGCTAGTTTGGGATGGCTCAGGGTATAAGCAAATAAAAATGGGATTGATATTTAAGATATATATGGTATTTAAGATTATACATATATATAGACAGTGCCCTCAATACGATACCCTCATACCTGACTAACTACTTCTCTAAAGTGAGTGACACCCACAGCCACAACACTAGGGAGCGACCATGATCTGGTACTACCCAAATTTAGAACAAATATGGGGAAATTCTCATTCTACTACTCTGCCACCAAAATGTGGAATGCCCTGACACCATCCATTAAAAGATGTGAATCACTGGTTTCTTTCAAAATTGGCCTGAAAAAAACATCTATCAGGAGACTACAAGGGGAGGTAAATGTAAATTCCCATCGAAAGGATGTGTCATTGACTACCGCCGTTTTTCCCTTTTCTCCTTTGTACATATTATGGTGTTTTGTTTTTGTTGATGACATGACATGTATTATTGTGTTCATTTGTATGCTGTGTTGATACATTGAAAACATAGGAGGACCACAATGGAAACAAGTCAGGACCTTTTTTCAATCAATCAATCAATTGGTTGAGCAGTTTCGTTCTACTAGTCAAACAGGAGAGGTTGACTCTTTTCTCCTTCTTTCAACAGGAACTAAGGAAGTTTCTGCAAACAGACAAAAATGTCACTGCGTAATGCATTTCAATAGATGGCTTTTCATCAATTCCTGACCACACCTACAGGACCCTCCCTTGCCATGCCACTCACATTCACTCGCTCAGTACTAAGGCTAGTTCTAACATAATATGCTGTGAGCTTACAGATCGGCTATTTTGCCATTCGTTGTGTGATGTAGTATATATGGCTTAAGGGTACTTAACCAAGTTTTGTCAGTCAATCCTTTTAACATGTGTAGAAAAAATAAAGAACTAGAAAAAGTGCTCCTCGGAGCGCAAGTCTCCGCCAGGTCAGGTACGTCAGGTACTGTAAGTCTGTTGGAGTTTTGCCTAAGGAAATTGAAACCCACCTCTGTCTTGTTCCATCTGTGAAAATGAAGTTTAATATCTAGTTTGGGTATCTAGTCAACCTACAATGCTCTCATTGAACAGCTAAATAACTTAGTAACAATAGAAGTATAAAAATGCAGTGGTGTAGTGACTAAGAACATTTACTCAAGTAGGCCTACTGTACTTAAGTACACTTTTTACTAGGTATTTTTAGTATTTCCGGTTTTCAGTACTTTTACTTCTACTCCACTACATCTCAGAGGCAAATATTGTACTTTTACTCCACTACAATTATTTGAAAATTTTAGTTACTTGCTACTTTGCAGATTTTGATTATTATTACAAAACATACATTAACAACTTCAGCTCTATATACATTTCGGCCATTTGAAAATAGCCGGTCTAAAAGCTCACTGCCAGGTCAGGTACGTTATTGGCCTCCTGGTGGCGCTATAATAGGCCAATGTGAAAAGTTGAATATCTAGTTTTGGATAGACAATGGTCTAATTGTACAGTACAGTACTCAAGTACTGTACTTAAGTACACTTTTTAGGTATATTTACTTTACTGGAGTATTTCATTTTGACCAAGAAGTCTGTGCCCAATTTATTACGGTCCCTTGCCTGCTTTTGGGTGCCGACCCACTGGTTGAGAAACAGTGCCGTAGAGCAAGGGTCTTCAATGTTTTTTTGTTTAGTTTTTGTTTGTTTTTTTGGTGACTTTTTTCATCCCGCTGGGGAACTTGTTTTCAGCTTCACCCAGCTGAGTGCTGCCCACAGAGGAGCGCGGAGGAGGGAGCAGTTCATCAAATCAAACTTTATGTATAGATTACATTTACATACAACCAAAGATTGCCCAAAGTGCTGCACAGAAAGAAACAAAAACTAGAAAAAGTGCTCCTCGGAGCACAGGTCTCCGCCAGGTCAGGTAGGTTATTGTGGGCCAGCAATGTTCGGAATTCGCCAATCAGGATGGAATATAAAAAATGGGACAGATCCATCTTGATCACGTGACTATCGAGAGAATGTGTACTGATTTGCATGGTGTTTGGACAACATTTGTAGGAGTAATATAAAAAAGAAACATCGGCCTCCTGGTGGCGCTATAATAGGGCAATGTTAAAAGGGTGGCGTTTGTTCTTCAACGCAAATCTGCGTGCAAAGTTCCACCGCAATCGGACGCTGCGTTCATGATTTGCGGCATTTTGTTCAAAACGGGCTACTCCCGCAAACTTCAGATGTCAATGTTAGCCAATCAGGATGGAATATGAAACATCAAACAGATCCATCTTGATTACATGACTATAGAGATCATGTGTACCGATTTGCGTGACATTTGGATAAAATGTGAAGGCTTAATCTAAAAAAATGTGTTTTACATAAGTCGGCCTCCTGGTGGCGCTATAAAAGGCTAATGTGAAAAACGCAGGGCAGATGTTTTTCCTTGGCTTCTAGGGAGTATGCATGCAAAGTTTCACGCAGATCGGTGCAGTTGTAGTTAAAAACGCAAATCGGCCTTTTATAGCGCCACCATGAGGCTGATTTGAACATTTTCAAGTGGCATTTCTTCCTCGGCCTAGTGGGAATGTGCGTGTGAAATTTCACGGAAATAGCAAACTGCGTTCATGATTTGAGCCATTTAGTTCAAAACGGACCAATCCTGCAAACTTTGGAAGCCAACCTTAGCCAAGCAGGATGGAATATGGAAAACCGACAGATCCGTGTTGATCACATGACTATAGAGATACTGTGTAGCGATTTGCGTGATGTTTGGACAAAATCTGTAGGAGTACTGTCAAAAAATATGTTTTGGGCAAATCGGCCTTCTGGTGGCGCTATAACAGGCCCATGTGAAAAATGTGGGGCAGAGGTTCTGCTATGGCATCCAGGGAGTGTGTGTGCAGAGTTTCACAGCGACCGGGCCAACGGTGGCGGAGATTAGCTGGTCACAGACAGAAGGACGGACGGACACATGGACGGACGGACGGACAGGGGGTAAAACCAGACAGTGATATAGTCTAGCTACGCCAGCCTACTTCAAAATATGACTTCGGAATTAGGAATTATACTACGAGACTAATATTATATAGGTACAGTACAACAACATGTTTCAGTGAATGTTTATTGTGCACATATGTGGATCAATGTTTGTATGTCCTATGGGAGTTGGAATTTATAATGGGAGTGGACAGGGAAAGGAAATTGTCTGCCTGCTAATTGACTGCGACCGCAGTGGCACATACGTGTAAATTTACACATTTGCGTGCAATTGTTTGTAACAATTTGGCACACAGTAAAGTATTATCAAATTAGAAAGTCCTCATTCTTCAGATTTCTTTGTATTATTATTTCTGCATTAATTGTAGGGCATTCATTGTGTTGTCCTAAACTAAAGATTTCAATATTTTCACATAAAAAGCATTTTAGTCAGGTAACTCACGAATAGATACCACTAATAGCTTGAGAACCCCCCCCCCCCCAGGGAAACAGAACCCTTAGGGAAAGCAGAGCGTACTGGTGGTGCTGGGGTGGTGGTGGGGGCAAACAAAGCACATACTGTACAACATCAGTGGCAACACTGACAACAGAGGAAATGCAATGAATCAGGTGAGCTTAAGACTGCCAATTGATCAGCTGCTTGACACGTCACATATATATAGCACATCTCCCAGAGCTGCACATGCGTGTAAACCTCTCAAGTGTATCTGCTTGAACAGTCTTGCAAGCTACGCATTATTTGTGCCATTAAAGGTGGAATTACCTTTGCACACCACTCAACTGCAGAATAGTCACTTATATTTAGAGCAGACGCTGAGATGGGAGATACTGTGGTCAATTCAAATATCCATCTAGTCTCCCTTTTAGTCTTAAGGCAGAAACACTCCTGCTTTGCCTTTAGCAAATGCATGGCTACTGGACTTTGTTTTTGAACATAATAATTTCTACTGCTTCTATGTCCAGAAAGCGATTTAAGAGCTGTTTTTCACTCACCAAGTTTGTTTCTGTGTTTTTTGTAAGTGACAGATTTGGCTTTCTATCATTGCACAAGGTTACATTACGTATGTAAAGTACATTTTAAGGTTATTTATGTAACTTACATAAATAACCTTGAATGTACTTAGAACAGTATAACAGTTTTACAAAGAAACCAGACCTTGGACCTCTCTGGCATGATATTTTACAGGCTATGGGTCTGTGTTTTGGGGAATTTGTTTTTGCAGAAGTATTTCTATGAATAGATCTGACCTTTTTTGGAGGGATAATTTATTTCAAGACCTATTTTGTTTTTGAAATGCTACATTTTATGAAGTGGTAAAGACTGGTAGGCCTACTGGTATTTATTTGAAAGAGAATAGAGGGTCCTGGCGGAAATGTAAAAAACACGCACGCACGCACGCACGCACGCACACACACACACACACACACACACACACACACACACACACACACACACACACACACACACACACACACACACACACACACACACACACACACAAACACACAAACACACACACACACACACACACACACACACACACACACACACAATAATAATAATCTATTTATCTGTCAGGGCAGGACGGGTGCAATGGATTTGAAATAAAACAAATATCAAAATATCTGGGGCACTTGATTGATTGATTGAATACTTTATTAGCAGTTTTCAAAATAAAGCACAGGAAAGTAGCCTACATTTCAATACAAGGTCTGCTAAGAGGATTAAACCCAAGAAAGCGATGGCTTGTTTCCATTGGGGTCCTGTGTACTCAAGAGTCATTATAGATCAATTGAGTGTTGATTAAATGTATAGGCAGTGTCGTATATAATATTATATTATATTATGCTCAAGCTAACATGTTGGCAAGAAAATGATACGTAGGCCTATGTTCAGATAGCACTCGTCCTCTCTATACTGCCCCCTTGTGTACCAAGTTTAAAAAGGTGAGAATGCAAGCTTCAGGTTGCCTCGACTTTGTTATGTAATGAGGAGTCAAAAGTTCTCAAAACTTTACAGGCTTTGTCGAGAAATCTGTGGTGCAGGTTTATTTGTTGACTAAATGATTCTCAGAATGCCATTGCTGCTGTTGAATTCTAGTTTTAGTGTTGTGTGATACCAGTCAGCCCTGTGAGACATTGGTGGAGATAATAATTGTATTTTTGTGTAGGCTACCTGTTTTTGTTTTGTTGTAGGCTTGTACTTTTACTTTACTGTATGTTTTTTTATAATGGACCAAGAGTAGGCTATGTAATAAAGTTCCCTCTGCTATATCCCTTTAACTAAAGTCATATAAATCTCTAAAAAGTATCGTCATGCATTATTCATTTGAGCACATTTAATGCAATGTTGCGACATACAGTACATAACACACCTTATGGACAATGAATGATAAATGGTGCATTTCTATAGCACCTTTCTCAAAAACTCTTTACAATGAGTATTACTGTACATTTACCCGTTCACACACCCATTCACACACATATTCACTCACCAACGGCAGAGAATACCATGCAAGACACCACCCTTCTAATCTGGGAATATCATGACTTGATTTGTTAAGAATGTCAAGAATGAACTGATTAGAAGTAGGTGGTCAAAGGTTAAAGGGATTGTAAGCAACATTAAGCCTAAATTTGAAAAATATTTATATATATATTTTTTGCATTTTTCCCCTGCATTGAAACACAGTCCTCTTTCTGAAATCCGTATTTTCCTACTATTATTTTTTGACATCCGGGTATCCGGGACGTAAATTAACGCACGCATGTGCGCGTCCGTGGGAACTTTTTACTTTCGGTTTTAAAACACTAAAACTTATTTTTTGAGGGACAGAATTTACTTTTAAGAAATCGTTTGGATAGAATTTAGTTGTTGAACTTCATATATGTGGTCAATTTATCATGAAAGAGCCTATTTAAAAATAAAAATCACACCCTGTGTGAAGGTAGCGGCGCCTTTCATACATTTTGTCATCGATATGTGTTTATAATGTGTTTATACGTAGCCACGTGTCACGTGAAGCTTGACCAATCACTTTGTTGACGTGTCTGACCAATCAGAACGTTGACGGGTCTGACCAATCAGAACGTTGACGGGTCTGACCAATCAGAACGTTGACGGTGAACACGGACAAAGTCAGGTATAGAGTAGGATCCGCTCTATACCTTGCGGCTAGCGCCGCTAAAAATTCAGAGAACCGGCAGGGGCGGGCAGTTCCGCGAATTGTATCCGAATAAAGCAACCTATATTTGGCATGGCCCGTTTTGAAGTCCCCTTAACTCTATGGAAGTCCTCCCTGCGTCACCCCCTGGTGGTCGGGGAAACGAACTGCTGGAGTTTTTTTCTTTGTTTATCTCTGAACTTGCCAAAAATCCCTTTAAGGTCACTGTGACCTCTCTGTCCCATTCTTGTGAACATGATATCTCTGCCTTGAGGGAATTTCATGACATTTGGCACAAAGTTATTCAGAGTCAAGGATGAACTGATTAGGTGGTCAATTAAAAGTCAAAATTTGATACGTCATAACTCCTATACAGTGAGTCCCATTTTCATGAAAAGTTCTACAGACATCGTCAGTATACACATTATTTCAATCCAGAATTCCTGAAGTCCATCCAGCAGAGGGTTAGGCTTTGCAAACATTTTCTCCATTTTAAATGATAGGTTGTGATATTGTAGTTTTGAAGATACTGACCAACTAGAAAATCTTTTTGATTGTATGACCTACGGTTCAAGAGTTCTAGGCCAAAGCCCTAGATCCTCAGGCAGAGCGTTCCAAGCCTATAGGTGCCAGCCAGGTCCACAAAAGCCAGGCAGGTGATAAGGCAAGTTTTGGGGTCAATTAGAAGGCTTTTTCTGAGGATCTAGGCTGCGCTCAGGCTTATATGGTAGCAGCATATCTAAAATGAAACTAGGAGTCTGGCCTTGCCAGGCATTACAAGTAATCACTAAAATCTTAAAATCATTTCTGAAACTTACTGGCAGCCAATGGGGAGAAGCCAGTATGCACTGTACATAAATATAAAAATATGAGTATGTTTATAATGTATCATAGACATGGGCTTCAAAGAAAGTGTTAAAATGTTTTCTCATTTTATTGTATCTTTTTCAAAGCCTCCTGTTGAGAAGTGTAATAATTATAATGAATGTTATAATCACTAGCACAATGAATCTTGTGCTGTACATAATTGTATATTCTTAAAATCTGTAAACTAAATAAACTGTACAATGTGCTTAACACAAAATGAACACCTCAAGGGAAATGAAAAGGTAGCTTTTACTACACATAGCCTACTGTAATGTATCATCACAGTGTAGCCACACGCTGACACTATCCATCTTCTCCATGTTAGCACTAGAGGGTGCACAGGTACCATTGGAACTAATCTTTAGAAGTCTGTAGTACAGAGGGGTGTGGCACAGTGGTGGCAGAGTGAAAAGACAACGCCCAACACACAGCAGCTGAAAGACTACTGCTATGCATTAGATGGCATGGCATAATGACAATGTGACACGTGGATAGATGTGTACTAAAACCATACACTTCAATCAACGCATGAAAGTCACTGGAACAGCCTAATTTATGCTTTGGCCAATCTGGGTTAAAAAAAATGGGGGGAAAAGAGAGGGGGAGTATTTTCAGTTGAACAAAGTGTTGACAAGAGTTTTTTCCCTTCCCTGCAATAGCTAATTTGACCTTCAATAGTCATGCATCAAAGCGTCCTTAAAGGCATATTTCCCTTTAAAACACTTCTGAGGTCATTTTAATGACTCTTTTGTGTACCCCAGACAGTTGCTTGATTCAATATTTAGATATTTTATATTCCTTTTATCAGACACGTCCCCTCCTACATAAACCCATTGAACTTCAAACTCCATTTGAACCATTTTAGACTCATTGAAAACACACTGGCTCTGGTGACTGATATAGAGTAGGCCAACTCCTGCTACCCCTGGGTATTTTTTTTTGTATTGGAAATCCCATAGGCAAATCTTTATTTGCCTATGGGATCTGGAACTGTGTTCCAAAAATAAAGATATAAACCCGGCGATTTTGTCAGGTATGTGACTCTGTGTCATTAATGCTATTGAGTTACATTTGATGACGTCTGATTACTTTTTCACTGTCAGTTGATGCTTTATATTTTTATGAGCAAAATTGCCGTGGTGATTTGTTTATTTTTGGAACACAGTTCTTTGACGTGATCTAAGATTTGCCTGGGATTTCCAATACAAAAAATTACTCTGTGACCCAAGGGGATAGCGGCCTTTAGCGGCAGTGATGTCACACTTCGGTGCTCTATTGGCAGGGGGACGTGTCTGATAAAATGAATATAAAATATTGAAATATTGACGCAACTTAAAAACTGTCGGGACGCACACAGACCCAGAGTAGACGTTAAAATGACCCCAGAAGTGATTTAAACCTATAGTACTTCATTATTATCAGTTACTCTGGCTAGGAGTGTCAGCTAAATGACTCCAATATACAGTAAAGGGAAGGGCATTCTTCAGTACATGCGGAGAAGTACAGCCCATTACACTGAAACCCAGGGTCTCACAAAACTCGGTTATGTAATCATGTTATATGAAGTCACATAATGTAGGCTTACATAAGCCTCAATAAAGTGGCAACAATTTAGATTTTTGTTCATGAAACAGGTCCTTAGGGCCCTATCTTGGGTGCCGCCCTACCCCGCCATTATCCCTAAACTTCTGTCATTTTCTACTATTTTGAAAAACATTTTCAAATAGTTCAAGTAGCCAATCTACAAGCTCACAACGTGTCGATGTAGATCGGCTAGTTGAATAATTTTTAAATGTTTTTAAAAAATGGTAAAAAAATGGCTAATACGCGGCACCCAAAAATAGGGCCCTTTAGTATTTTATCCCTGCAAGGTTCATACAAAGGGCATTGCAGAACATTTTTAATGTCTCTGTACATAACTGATCTTCTAAAATAAAAAAGCTATGATTTCTCCTTGACACCAAAAATAACAAGAAACGTAGATGCACAGTAAGGGAGAAAAAGTAAAACCTATATCCTGAACCTGTTAACAATAACACACATTCCATTAAAATGAGGTGAAAGAAGGCTATTGACACAGCACACTTATTTACTCAAGCAGAATAGATTCTGTTCCAGGATATGGAGACACAGTCTACATGTATAGTATCAGCTGACAATAGTGCATAATGACATGCAAACAGTAGCTCTGTAAAATTCCAAAAGGTGAATGTTTAACAATGTTTAACTTTCTCCACAGAAACAATACACTCTTCACAGGAACTCATGTAACATTGCATGCATGCTTGGCGTGCATGTCTCTGTGCTGTACAGAACCATTTCACTGGGTCACATAGATTCCCAGTCATAAGATACTAATTGATAAAGTTATGTTATGAATATTTGTAAATGTGATCATTCAGGGGATTTTATTTTTGTTTGGTTTTTAGCATCTGATTATAGACCCAAAGTCTTTTTGAATCATGATTTTTACCCTGCTAGAAGTGGGCCTCTGAGGATGGCAATGTCAATATGTCCGTCTTTGTGTCTCTCCAAAAGTCTGTTCCAAGGTTTATTGCCAGTAAGAAGACTGATTCCTTTCTTCTTTGAGCCATGTGAATGGAAAACGCCTCTCTATTGCATGCACACTACTGGCTAGGGTCCAAAACCCATATATCTTAGGAGTGCAACACATGTACTGTACTCAAACATACAAGGAGAAAACGAATGCATGCTAGCACTCTCACATGCACATGCACGCGCACGCGCACGCGCGCACACACACACACACACACACACACACACACACACACACACACACACACACACACACACACACACACACACACACACACACACACACACACACACACACACACACACACACACACACACACGTGCAAGTATTGCAAAACATTGATAGAGGGGTGTGGTACATTAAAAGGAGTCTGTATGTACCTATTACCCCATGTAGGTCTACAGATGTAGATGTTGTGAGAGATAATACAGTTTAAGTCAATATTTGAACACACACCTTTCTTCCAGTGTCCTGACATGACCATTGAAGGAGTAACAAACGCTGACCACTGTCATTTTCTCCATTCATGAAGTACAATTTATGAGTGGCAGTTGTAGCACAGGATCCGGTTCGATCCGGTTCAATGGCTTCATGTCGAAGTATTCTTGAGCAAGACACTGAGCGTGTGAATGTGTGAGTGTAACTCACATTGCAAAACACTTTGAATAAAGGCGCTATAGAAATGCAGACCACTTATAGAAATGCAGACCATTTACCATGAGGGATTGCAAGCGCTGCAGTCAACAGTGTTATAAGCAGCCTACTGACAAACCTGCACACACCTGGATAATAGAAGCACTGTTTAGCCTGGTATACAGAAACCTGGTTGCTCAACAACACTTCAATCTTTCCTAACAGGAAGTGACCAATGTGTTGACAGGTATGGGAAAGTAACCTAACTCTCACGCCCACTGACTGCTGGAAGCTGATGTCAGGGAAGCAGCATCTGATTCTGTCTGTGTTCAGGTGTAGGAATCCAGCACTTCCAGATTTCAAACAATAGACTACGCTCACACCCATCATTAATTTGTCATGGTTGCTATGGTTCAAACAAAAGGTGGTATATGTTGATTCTGTGTGGGTCTATATGGTGATTTATAAATGACAGGTCTAAACCGAAACATAGTGAGTGGACCACTCTGGCCTCTTCTCCTCGATCCCCACCCCTTCACACCCTGTGTGTTAGAGAGAACAACATGTCTCTTCATGGTGTAGAATAACAACAAGAAGAGCCAGATGATAACATCATGAATAAAGTATTTGGCCATGACCACATTGTCTTTCATTGTGTGGGTACGCAACTCTCTGTCATGTTTTTTTTAACGTTGAATGATGAGTCAGTCAAACGGTCATGTACGGTAATCTTTGGTTTCACTGGCATGGACTTTTTGTCTTTCACTGTATTCAGGGCGTCATGGCGATGTGTCAAAATATACAATTTACAGAAATAAATGAGTTCAATATTTATTCATCCACTGAGCTGAAAAAAATGTAACTCGTTTTAAGAGAGACTGGGATAATGTAAAATGATTATATTGTAGAAACAGAAGAAATCTGACTGTGGGACCAAGATGATTTTACGCATGAAAATGTTACATTGTACAAGCCAAGACATTGTGTTTAATACGTTCACAAGCCGAAAACACAGACATCAACACATTGATCAGGGTGGTTCAGGTTTTGGTACCCAGCATTGGATGAAGTCACTCAGCTATGATGTCAGTGCTGTGACATCTAGCATGTCCATATTTGGTCATAATGCAGGAACTGAATACTGTGATGTAACCGTTGATTTGCGCTGATGTCGGGGTCTCCATATATGGGTATACAACCTCTGCCTAACATTGTTAAGCACTGATGGCAGGGATCTCCATATATGCGCTTAATCTGGGCACACACACCCATGGGTATCTCCATATACATTATGGACACGTGATATGCTGATTTCATCATATTCGGGCTGATAATGTCAGCGTTATCAGCCTGCCCGTCGTTGCCGGGGTTATGTGTTGACATGGGCTCTCTCTCTCTCTCTCTCTCTCCCCGTCCCTCTCTCATCCTTTACCTCGCTTCCCCATCTCCCCCTCTCACTCCTGCCGTCCCTGTCGCTCTCTATACTAAATTTCCCATCTCTCTACTCTCTCCTATCTAAATAGACCATAAAATGCCTGGAAATAACCTTAAATATATAACACATAGTAATGGCATGTAACACTGAAAACATACACCAACAGATAGTTTTGATTGACAGGCACCACACCAGGGCTGGCCCAGGTTAAAGGACCATACTGCTGACAATACTATAATAATAGTATTTGGCCATACATAAACATAGACCATCTTCCGTTAATGGCTCAAATGTTAGATTTGGTTCTCATCTCTACTTTTTTTGGTTGCTGCTCAACATGAAGATCAAGAGATCGAAAGGTTGAACAGCAGTAAAAAAAAGTGGAGCTGAGAACCAGTGTGCAGACTTTATTCTTTTTCATTGCTGATCTGCCATTTGTCCAGCACTTGGACTGTGATAAGGATGTGCATGCACTATCTCTCTTTGTTTTTATATGTCACATTTGTTTATATTTTCCAAATAGTCATTAAAACGTTATCAAACTTACCAGAATAATTGGGTCAATGTTTGCTAAACATGATTGCATACTTATGAAGTCACTGACATTTGAACTTCGTTCATAAATCAGTTTGTTTCTTCAGGGCGGGGGGAATTGCCTAGACTTTTCTAATCAGTCTGCCCTAAAATGAATTAAAACAATAACTTTATCAAAACAAATAAAGGTGCAATAAAGTTCACTGTTATGGATTACCTATCTAAAGCAAGTTTCAAGTCTCTGGTTTGTTGTACAACTGTATGCAATGTGATCTCACACAATTATCTGCTGTCAAACATAACAGCCCACGCTCTGAGGAAAGCCTTTGGCTGAAACGCATGAGTATGCAATTTTAGTAGGCTCCAATAAAGTATGAAAATTTACATTTTCATACTTTATTGGAGCCCTTAGGGTTTTAATTAGTTACTACTTTTTGCCTATATCCACCCTATGGGCCATTTGGCTGGTAAACTGGCTACTTACTATGACTTCATTACTGTTTGCCTACTCAGTAGCCTAACATTGTCAAAAGCTGTACTAAGTGATTGTATTAAAGTATGTTCAACTCATTAAGTATAAAAGTGATAAGAAGACACACTGTGCAACTTCAAACGCAACAATGAAAAAGGTCAGCCAAAAATCTGTTCAGTACACTCTTATGGTTACTCCCTAAATACATTCCCTAGAGAGACTAAGGGAAAAAAAACATTCCAAAGGTTGCACTCCCCTTCTCAAGGGTCCTTATGAGACCTTATCTATCCATATTTTACAGCCATGTGTTTGAATAAGCAGTAGGCTTTTAGAGGAGGGAATGGGTGAGGCAGTATTTTTGTTATGAGTCACGCATTTGGCTGGCCTGTACTGTACTGTAACACCCCCACACAGCGAGACAAGAGAGCACCTTGAGTGTTATTACACAGACATGGAGGCAATGCCTCGAAGTCTCAGCTTAAACACAGATTTAACAATAACTTTACCACTTAAACCGCAGCATCGGTATTGTGGAGGAAAGCTCGCGCTGAAAATAGCAGATCGACAAGCTCACAATGCGTCGCATTGCGATCTGCTATTTTCAGCGTAAGCTTTCCCCACAATAACAGAAAACCGAAAATACACTAGTATTGAGCCCTGAGGGACTCCGGTTACTCATATGGTGTTTAAGTGGTTAAAACCAGCAGACATATTGGTTTCAAATATGTATAGTGTTTTTACATGTATTTTCAAATATGTGCAGGTCTTCCATACGCTATCAAGATATTTGGTACAGTATGTGAAATGATAATCGGTTCATTTTGTAATAGCAGGCATTAGCATTGACAGGACCCATATTGACAATGTGGTTGTTGCAACGACTGAACCCATGATCTTAATGGTTAAAGGACTGTCTCTTGAGCCATTAGTCAACTCAGACAGTCATGTACCAGTCAAACGGTATGACTGCACAGTGGGTGCTGGTTTTCAATATTCTGTACTGCTCGATCAATGCACTTCTTCTCATCACCTTTTTTTGATAGATGCTATATGCAGTTCGATGGATCGACAGATTGTCTTCAAACTTGGCGTGTGTGTCCCAGATGACCTGGGGGTGTGCAGTGCCAATTGGGAATTTGACCAACGGTTTCCGAGAACCGAAAAACAACAAATATCTGTATCTGTCTGTGGAGAACAGACGCACCCAATCGCTATGTTTGGGGGGGTGTAGGCATCGGCTTAATCAATAGGCCACCCCAACGTAGTCTTCATGGATTGGCCGAGCTTTGAGTAACGTTTGTGCCTCTGCGCCATTGCAAGATGGAGCATGTACAATGGAACTCTATTCGTGTATCATATCGGTCATCAACATGATCTTGACGACATCGGTTGTATGGTAGTGGATACTCTGAGAACAGGTACAACGGGTACTCTGCCAACAAATACAAGGGATATTGCATAAACGGGTGGCATTCCCAACTTGCGTGTCCCCAAGTAGACCGGGATATACAGCAGCTTTCTCCGAAGCAGCTTTCTCCGAAATGTATCAAACATCCTATATTAAAATTGGCTTAAGGGAGGACAGGCCGGTGGGCGGGTGGGCCGGCGGACATCTGATGTCACACTCATGTCACCATGACTCAGCCATAACCATATCCATATCAGGAGTTCCCAATGCAGCTAAGCCCAATATATGGAGTGTGTTGTCTAACCTAAATGGGTCGTCATGGCAAATGGGCAAATGGGCAAATGGGCAAATGGGCAAAAGGGACAAGGACTGACCATAGACTGTAAAAAATGTGGATGTCGTTACGTCCGATGCGACTGGAAATGAATGCTATTGGTTGGGTAGCTTGTCAATCAAGAGCGGGGGCGGGGAATGAATGCTATTGGTTGAGTAGCTTGTCAATCAAATCATCCCACCCCCCCTAGAGCATACCCTACTTTATCATCAATTTTTCAGTGGTGCCAACCACTCCTATATCTGACTTTGTCCATGTGTTTTTGTCCACCCACTTGCATTGAGCGTTATTTCTTCTGACACCAGCAGGGGTAAAACAGCAAAACTACAGGCCATTCATATGAACTGTCACTTCCTATATAGACTCAATTTTAAAGGTGGATGCTGGGCCATTTGGACTGACAGATAAAGAGATCTCCATATATGGGCATAAGAGGGACAGAACTGACAGATACATAGATCTCCATATATGGGCATATCAGTCGGATCGGCGGTGCAACTTAGGTGTGAGGGCCGTGTGGCGGCCCGAACTATAGTTGTAGAATATTGCCCTTGTGAAACTATTCTTGAAAAACATGTTTTTAGTTTTTCTAGGTAATCATTTTTGTCTCCGCCAGGAGACAAAAATCCGTGTGTCCACCAAGCTAACATTGGTCAATAAGCTTCACGTGACACGTGACAATATGTTGAAAGGGTGTGCTTTGATTGGCTAGCGAGATGCATGATGAAATAGAGCCCTATAAATAGGTGTGTCACTTCAAAAGATCATTTATATCTTTTGAAGTGAGGTAAGACAGGATTAATCAGGATTAATCAGGAACAGTACTGGCGGAGACTTGTGCTCCGAGGAGCACATTTTCTAGTTTTTTATTGTCACACTTTTTGTGAAGCGTGATCCCTCACAGGATGTGATTAAATGAATTGGATTAAATTGACTGATGCACCGTGACTTCACTGTAATGCATAAGCATTACAATTAAAGCCACCCTTCTCATTTATCATCATTTTGTGGGAGAGGCCACCCACAACATTAAATCTGCTGCAATGTTTCATATTCAGCTGCAGAAAATCCCCCTTAATCTGCATAAAGCAACAAAACGTTTTTCGCTCTACTCTATGGACAATGGACATGAATAAACCTGTTTTTTATATAGACCACTATGTTGCTATGTAAACTTTATGGAGTCTATTCTTAAGAATGTTTTAATTTAGTTAAATAAAAGCTTAAGAGAGAGAGAGGGATAGAAAAAAAGCTTTGTCAGAAATTAATTAATAGTAGAATATTGTCCTTGAGAAACTATTCTTTTGAAAAACAATTGAAGGATTCTGTGTGCAGGAAATCCTTTCACAAATAGACAGCATTTCTCACATCTGTTCAGTGAACATTAGTCATTCAGTCTGTTCAAGTGAAAACAAGCACCCAGGTGTGAGTGTATCTAGAGATCATCTCATCGTCTTTCTGTTTTGATACGTTGCTAACGTGATGAAGGGAAACGTGTGGCTGGTTAATCTACCAGTTTTTACTCATTTGTCACCGTCATCACTACGTAACATATAGTGCCTCAGCAGACGACTCACATTGCCAGGTATCTGCCCAGCCCTGTCTGTTTCATACCAACACCTGAGCCAAAACCGCCCTGATCTGGGAAAGATACTGTACATCTGTTTGTGAACCATTTTTTATGTTTTCAGTTAAGAAGCTAAAATAATATACAAAAGAATATGATATTGCCAGAGGGACATTATGTAGGAACAGACATACAAACAACTTCATTGACATCATTGTATAGCAGACACATACATAAATAAAACACTAGAGGAGACAACTGAGAGGCCAAATTATACACATGTCCGCTATATCTGACCCGAATGAATATACAAGAATGGGACTTTCTCATAACATATGCTTGTTAGTGCAAACAACGTCTTGCGTGCACACTGTATGTACATTAAGGGTCATTCAAGATTTGTAAACACCTGAGTGGGGTCACATACTCTATGTATTGAATTAAAGTGAATACGCTGCCAGGAAAAAATCAAACATACCCCATACACTGCCCCAATTAGGAGACTCATTAAAAGACTCAAGCTCTTTGTTCCATACAGTAGACTTGTTGTACTATGAACCCTATAGTTCTTTGACCGGGGTCCCCAAGTTGTCTGATACGTGGTCTAGAAGAAAACTGGAGACTTTTCTAAACAAAATTGTGTGTCTAATCTAAAAATAAATAAATTAAAAACACTATAATCAGAATTAAAAACATACAAGCTGTAACAGAGACTACATGACCAGATTAATAAACCAGTCAAAATCTATTCATATGAGCAGTGTTGTTTTGAGTTTAACCATAATTTGAGTCCTTTGTTCAAAACACTGCCATCAGTCTAGTTTTAGATCAGTGGGCAAAGATGTCCTGTGTATTGGGACCAGACAATCACCAATGGTGGAATCTGGTGTCGTTGCTCTGCTAGAGCTCTGACATACTATCAACCAGTCCAGGAAAAATAGGTGAAACATGATAAAAACCTGTTTTAGATGACAAAAAAATCATGACAAAGTTAAACATTTATGTTCTCTTGAAATTCCACAGTGATGCCATCTCATCT
This sequence comes from Gymnoscopelus microlampas, assembly GCF_963454915.1. Taxonomy (NCBI): domain Eukaryota; kingdom Metazoa; phylum Chordata; class Actinopteri; order Myctophiformes; family Myctophidae; genus Gymnoscopelus; species Gymnoscopelus microlampas. The sequence goes on from NC_139939.1 coordinate 35,953,762, forward strand.
GTTTCTGGTCCATGACTTTTATTGATTGCTTGTATGTTGATGTGATCTAATCACAAGGATATAGATCACCCAGAAATCATGAGGATGTGATAATTGTGTTTGAAAGAGGTTGTATGTCTAGATGCTCCTGTGTGTCTGCCCAAAATACATGATCATATAACATTATCATGCTGAGAGAGAGAGAGAGAGAGAGAGAGAGAGAGAGAGAGAGGGGGGGGGGGTAAAGAGGAAAAATAACAGGAAAAGCTCTGGTTGGGGTTTTTGCTAGACTGGTACACATGGGTGCATGGATTTGACTTCTACACCATCACTTGGTACATGATTGCAGTAACCAGTAATAGTAACCCATATAATGATTTTATTTGAATACTTTTATCTAACCAGGCATCTCTAATGATATTTGCAATATTTAAGTACGCACACAGACCAGGTCAACTTGTGCTGTCACACCAATGTGCAGTTCTGGAGACATTGTGTAAAGTGAATTCAACTTGATTCATTATCTTTTCTCATTGCACTGGCAAGGTTGTAGCCACTGCAGCATGATATCAACTTTATCTGTTGCTTCTGTGCTCCGTAGCAAGAAACCGGCTACACATCAATCACAGAGCACAGAAACAACAGATAAAAAAAGATGATTGCAATATCTGGACGTACATTATGAAAACATACACTCCCCATTGCATCTCTTTTCTTTATGGACTCTATACAATGGGAAAGCAGAAAGGAAGACAGCATAGGGAAGACACAGGGGAAACGGTTTAGGGTGTAGGCCGAAAAGGAACATGCCATCAAGAGATGAGGACTTCAATAAACATTCAACTTCTGCACATGTATTTCGTTCTTATAATTCCCAACCCTTTTTATAAGTGCTGGTGTTCCACCAAAATGTTATGTTATATTTTGCAGATTTGCCAAGAAAGAAGTAAAATGAGTGCTTTTCTTTCCAACAAGACCAAAGGTAATTTCCTGCGCTTAGTGAGAAGCTTATCTCCTGCCCCATCAAAGTGAGTGAATTCTCATCATGTCATCATTAAGTGGCATTAGTAACTATTATAATGCACTAAATCTAAACCCATAGTGACATACTCCACATGCAAGAATTTAAGCCTCAATATGCACACCCTGTTTCTCCAATTCCCTCTCTGACTGAGAGATGACCCCATGTTGATGTAATTACAGCATGAGACCCCATAACCTCCACCCCTTCTGATCCACCCCTGATTCTCAACTGACTTGTTACAGGAAGAGGGCAGGCGACCGGGCCAGAATCCAAAAGTGATGTAACAGGAGTGCACACCAGTATGCACTACTTACACACTAGCACACACACAGAGACACAGACACACACACACACACACACACACACACACACACACACACACACACACACACACACACACACACACACACACACACACACACACACACACACACACACACACACACACACACACACAAGCAGGCCAAAAGCAGAACAATGAACAGCAGTGGGAGGTCAATAGTCGGTCTCTCTGTCTGTCTGTCTGTCTGTCTGTCTGTCTGTCTGTCTCTCTCTCTCTCTCTCTCTCACACACACACACACACACACACACACACACATGAACTTAAGCACAAACACACATGAACTTAAACACGATCACACTCATGAATGTACATAAACACACAGGAGATATGGCTATATACACATTCTCTCACAGACAGGATATAACCCCCCCCCCCCCCCCCCACACACACACACACACACACACACACACACACACACACACACACACACACACACACACACACACACACACACACACACACACACACACACACACACACACATAAAGGGGATGTTTTGAGGGACATGTTGAACAATGGGGTGCTGACATGTTCCCTTAAATGAACCAGACCCAATGTTTGAAAAACAATGGAGAACTGTGCTCGGCACAAGTTACCACGCAATAAGGAGATTACATTTGAACCACATCTACAATAAATCATTGTCTATTAAATTAAACATACTGTACATGAAGTTCAAGATGCCTTCCATCTTAGAGGTGTGTAGTTATTTTAGTAAAAATATACACATACCACAGATTACTGCATTGCCTCAATTACTAAAACATAAAAATGTATCATTTGGGGATCAATAATGTTTTTATCGTGCATATGATTGTGCACCATATTGTGGTCCATATACTGTATACAATCATATGGTGCATAATATACCGTATGAAGATATGAGCACAAAACTTTCAATGTCGATTGAGGTTATCTTTAGTATTAATCTTACTGTTAAATGTAACTGATTATAAGCAGATGAAGAGTGCTTAAGGTGAACACTGATGGCAGGCGGGGCAGTGGAGCATGATTTTAGTGGCATTTGTGTTTGCATTAGAAGGATACCACTCTCTTAGCAAATATCATAGTGGACTCTGTACCAGAGACTGGCAGGGACTAGACTTACACGTACTCGTAAAAGTATACACGTGTGTGTGTGTGTGTGTGTGTGTGTGTGTGTGTGTGCGTGCAAACACGCGCACACACAATTTCATGCATAGATTAGGGAACTCTATCTGCTCTCTCTCTTCCCCCCTCTCACACACACACACACACACACACACACACACACACACACACACACACACACACACACACACACACACACACACACACACACACACACACACACACACACACACACACACACACACACACACACACACACACACACACACACACACACACACACACATTCCAAAAAGGTTCCCTCACTGGGGAGAATAGCAACTGTACTGTGGCGGTGCCAAGGCTATCGCTGCACTGCAAAAGCAAAAACTCCCTCCATCACCCTCCCTTCTCTTTCTTTCTTTCCTTCCCTCCCTCCCTCCCTCCCTTCCTTCCTTCTCTTCCCTTCCCTCCATCACCCTACCTTCTCCTCCACTCCCTTCCACTCTCCAACTCTCTCTGCTGTCCCCTCCTCCCTCCAACCTCCCCGGTCCCTCCCCCAAGAGCCAGCCAGTATATCAGGAGCCGGCCTCCTCCCATCCATCTCCACAGTGGTTCTGAAAGCCTGCAGCTGTATAACGGTCCTCTCCTCTCTTCTCATCTCCTGATCAGCACATACAGCCAGCATGTCTACTCGCACAAGTTACAGTTACAGTACCAGCAGCGGACACGGCGCCAGGGGCATGGGGGGTATGGGTATGGGTGGCGGTGGCGGTGGCGGTATGGGTATGGGCATGGGTGGGGGCATGGGTATGGGTGGAGGGGGATCCATCATTAGCCAGCGCCGCGTGGGCTACGTCTCCTCCGCCCCCAAAGCCTACAGCGTGTCCGGCATGAGCTTCGGTGGTCCCCGCATCTCCTCATCCAGCGTCCGTACCGTCTCCTCTGGGTACGGTGGCGGATATGGTGGCGGCTATGGTGGCGGAAGCGGTGGCTTTGACCTGGCCGACGGCATGGACCAACGCATTGGGACCGACGGGAAGGCCACCATGCAGAACCTCAACGTCCGCCTGGAGACATACCTGGATAAGGTGCGCACCCTGGAGAAGGCCAACTCCGAGCTGGAGGTGAGGATCAGAGAGTACTACGAGCAGAAGGGACCTGCCGCCGAGAGGGACTACAGCAAGTACTGGGCCATCATCAATGATCTCAAGGACAAGGTAGGAAGTAGGAACCACTGTTCCCACCACAGGGTTCAGAACCAGGAGAACTTTCAGAGACATGACAAGTCAGAACTGTAGCCTAAATGTAGAACAGGACTCTGAACTGGGTTATTAGGTACACCGGTACTATGCTATATACAAAATATTACTGTAGATAGATGCAGAAACAGAAAGTATAGGGATTTGACAAGTCTCTATAGCTTATGTTACGTATGGAGCAAGTAATGTTTGCTGTTAATCATTGCCATGGGTTAGAAAATAAATGTTAGGCATTTACAGTACTTATACAGTGAAGACAGACAATTCTATCTGAATCAGTTGTATAATATGGCTTAGTAGTATTCAAAATTTAGCTTGATACAATGATTTATCATTTATACAAGTCACATATTACGCATGTATATGTGTTGCTTAAAAGAAAGTCCCTAGTAGGATTGCTTTGCATGCCAAGATATCTAAGCATTACCTAATGTGAGACCTAAAACAGCTGTCTCACAGGTGGGCGTTTCTGTAACAGATAGGCTGAATGGTTTTCAGTGGATTGTTAGTAGCAAGTTATCTTAACTGTGTGTACATTTTAAATTACAAACTACAGCAGTGATAGCAGCAGGGAAAGCAGTCACAGCATAAACCCTTTTAGGAAAGTAAAAGAAAATGACCATTCAGACAATTTGTCAACTGCTTTCCGATCTATCAACATTGAAATGTGTGTCCGATGATAAATAACCAAATTTTTCTCTATCTTAAGATTAATGGTGCCACCATCAACAACGCCAACATCCTGCTGCAGATCGACAACTCTAAACTGGCTGCTGATGACTTCCATACCAAGTAAGCAAGAGACTCTTCTCACACACAGACACAATTTTACAGTTAAATGGAAAATAAACACATATGATACAACTGTGTGAGTACACATTTTACATATATGTAGTGAAAAGGTGTCTAGATGTATTGTATTGCCCCTGTATGGTCCTGTTGTACAAAATGGGAGGTCCTAAGTGAGAGTGGCTGTGATGTCAGGGTTGCATAAGTGTGCTGTAAATGAACAGAGGTTTGGTTCAATTCTGAAAATGGTGTGGGTCTAGGATGACAGAATTCACTGAGCCTTCTGGAGGTCTTGTGAACCTAACTAAACCAAACATCTGGGATGGGAAGTGCCCACTTCATAACCCCAGTGACACACCCTCTATCACCAACCCCCCTCTTTCCATGTAACTAGGTCCCTACATACTATAGGTACTGATCCCTATTAACATATATGATAGCTACATCAATAGAAATATAAAAGTATGAAACAGACATTTCCATTTCCACTTCTTGCCATTTAAGTGCACCAGTCTCACCAATGAAAATTCTTTCACAGCTACAGCACTTGGTGGATGCGGTAAATCTGATCTCATTTTAAACATCCCTCATCAGTGTTCTCTCATCTTCCCCAACCAATCAGGTTTGACCATGAGCTGATGATGCGCCAGGGAGTGGAGGCAGACATCGCTAACCTGCGACGCCTGTTGGACCAGACCACCCTCACCAAGGCTGACCTGGAGATGCAGATTGAAGGCCTGCAGGATGAGCTGGCCTACCTCAAGAAGAACCATGCTGAGGTTGGTGCTCACCATCACACAGTCTGTACACAAGGATGTTCTTCTATCGTTAGTCAAGGGAGTGGGGAGTTTGGCTCGGAGATAGAGAAGACCATGAAAAACATTATTGTGTGCTGTCTGTAGTTATGTCCGTAGATGTTTTGAAAGGACAATTGCAGTTTCGATGACTCTGGATGTTATTGTGTAGTGGTGCATTTTATGGATCTTTGAACTTCCTTGCTTCCATAGGAGCTGGCAGCTATGCGTGCTCAGCTCACAGGCACAGTCAACGTGGAGGTTGATGCTGCACCACAGCAAGACCTCAGCAAGATCCTGGAGGAGGTCAGGGCCCAGTATGAAGGAATCACAGACAAACACCGCCGTGAACAGGAGTGCTGGTTTAATAACCAGGTAAGGAAGACAAAACCACGCCTGAAACCCCGACACAACGCCTACTCACTTAATCCTGTCTTTCTAGTGGTGCCAGACTAGCAATTATCTATAATCTGTGATTTAGATGAATGAAAGACCTTCACTGTGAGGTCCGTTAATGTTGCTATATAGTTTATGTAGCTTGAGACAAGTTCAAGACTTTAATGAAGACAATAGGAAATGTAATTGTAGGGAAAATAAATACTGTATATTCAGAGATTAATCATGTTTCAATTACAGCAACATGTATCAAACAACAAACCATAGCGACAGAAAAGCTGTAAACACCCCCGGGTGCAAACCATAGCCTAATTATTTACAATAAAATGTATGCCTCCCATTGCAGTCCCAGACCCTGAACAAGGAGGTGGCCATCGTCACAGAAACCGTCCAGACGTCCAAGACAGAGATCAGCGACCTGCGGCGTACCATGCAGGGCCTGGAGATCGAACTACAGTCACAGCTCAGCATGGTGAGATACACAACCCTGACACAACAACACTGAGGGTGGGAGAATGTGGTAAATGAGGTTATAGAAGCAGGCTTACGGTCATAAAGTTTATGGCTCTAAATCTGTGTGGTTAAAGTGAAATGGAAACACATCTCCCTTAAAAACTACTGTTTGGCCCATACCGCTGGCCTTGTGGTTCGGGCACCTAGGCTCATATGTAGCCTGACAGCGCACTGCGGGTTCGAGTCCCGTTCCCAACAGTCTTTGCTGCATGTCTCTCCCCTTGTTTCCAGTCCATCTCTACTACAAAACTATAAATAAAGGCAGAAAAAGCCCCAAGAATTATCTTAAAAAATGTATAAAGAACTACTGTTGAGGTGTCATGTCCATGAGCAAGGCACTCAACCCTCAATCCCTCCTGTGGAGATGTATGTATGAGTGTAAATTGTAGCATTGCCATAAAAGAGCATCCATGGCGAGGTAAACTGCCCTGGATAAATAAAAGTTAAACAACTCCAGAGCACATGCCATCTCTTCAGAATTCAACATCATGCCTTATTTGAACAAAAAATCCATTAGCCTTGCCCTGTGTATGAACGCATGGAGGAACAGATTGTGATGAACGGTGGCAGAGAGTTTAGACTGAGCGGGGAGGCCTACCGAGCGGGGAGCGGGGAGTTCTACCGAGAGACGGAGGAACAAGGTTTTAATAGATAGTAGCGCAAGAAGGGGCAAGGAGGGGGTAAAAAGTGGAGGATTTGGTGAGTTTGCGGGGGAGAGTGAGAGAAGAAGAGTTATTTAGAGTGGAAGGGTTCTGTAAGCCTGACGTTATAAGGCCATCTGCTTCTACTCTGGAAGACAGAAGAGAGCATGAGCAAAGCCAAAAGGAATGTGGAGAACTGGACAACCCAAAACTGTACTCCCTTGGGCCATCAGGACCCAACTGGGGTTAATCACAACACAGAACAGCCACCCTGATGCATGTACTGTACAGTAGAGTTCTGTTCTCTATCATTTGGAAATGCTAGACACCAGTCATTACATCTAGCACTTACTCATACATATACAAAAAGAACAAAAAGAACATACTGTTTTTTTGTGGGGCAGTAGTCCACAGTACAGTACAGTACAGTACAGTACAGTACAGTACAGTACAGTACAGTACAGTACAGTACAGTACAGTACAGTACAGTACAGTGGATTGTTTATGTTGTATATATACTACAAAGAAAAAACTGTAAGTGTGTCTGGTCTATGCTGAATACCCCCTGCAGACCATTACTGCAGTAATCTATCCAAACACAGACAGGCTGTTAACGTCTCGCACACATGACTCCAGGGTGGAGTTTGTTTAAATAACTAATACTAGTTTAGAATCCTCTCAGCAGCCATACAAGCTGGTGCACAATCTTTCCCAGAGAATGTCTGTTCAATCCCATTATAGAGAGGTTTCTCACCAGAAGTTTCGTAATGAAATAAAATACTAAAAAAATCTAACTAAAATAGAAAGAATATCTTCATGGTTGTACATTTCCATTTCTTTTTTAACAAACTCTCCTCTTTTACAGAAAGGGGCACTAGAAAGCACATTGTCAGACACAGAGGCACGCTACGGAGCCATGCTACAGGGCTACCAAGACCAGATCAACATGCTAGAGCAAGAGCTGAGTAACGTGCGTTCCAGCATTGATCAGCAGGGACAGGAATACAGAATGCTGCTGGACCTCAAGACCAGGCTGGAGCAGGAGATCTCCCAGTACAGGATGCTACTGGAAGGCGAGGAGTCTAGGTAAGCATTTAATTTGTTCTTTAAAGGCATTTTAATTAGACAGAGTTCAGCACATGGACAGTACAGACTCAAACGATGACAGGTGAACCAAGTCATAAGTTGGA